>NC_092708.1:1913367-2060867 GCF_047496885.1 Scyliorhinus torazame | reverse complement strand
GTGTGTGAGTGTGTGTGAGAGAGTGTGTGTGTGTGTGTGTGTGTGTGAGTGTGTGTGATAGTGTGCGAGAGTGTGTGAGAGTGTGTGTGTGTCAGTGTGTGTGAGTGTGTGTGTCAGTGTGTGAGCATGTAAGAGTGTGTCAGTGAGTGTGTCAGTGAGTGTGTCAGTGAGTGTGTGAGAGTGTGTGTCAGTGTGAGAGTGTGTGTGTGTGTGAGTGTGCGAGAGTGTCAGTGAGTCAGTGTCAGAGTGTGAGTGTGTGAGTGTCAGTGTGTGTGAGTGTGCGTGAGTGTGCGAGAGTGTCAGTGAGTCAGTGTCAGAGTGTGAGTGTGTGAGTGTGAGAGTGTGTGTGAGTAAATGCGTGTGTGTGAGTAAATGCGTGTGTGTGAGTGTGTGTGTGTGAGTGTGTGTGAGTGTGTGTGAGTGTGTGTGAGTGTGTGTGAGTTGTGAACATGTGTCAGTGAGTGTGTGAGAGTGTGTGACAGTGTGTGACAGTGTGTGTGTGTGTGTGAGTTGTGAACGTGTGAGAGTGTGTGTGAGAGTGTGTGTGAGAGTGTGTGTGAGAGTGTGTGTGAGAGTGTGTGTGAGAGTGTGTGTGAGAGAGAGTGTGAGAGAGAGTGTGAGAGAGAGTGTGAGAGAGAGTGTGAGAGAGAGTGTGAGAGAGAGTGTGAGTGAGAGTGTGAGTGAGAGAGTGTGTGTGTGTTTCAGTGTGTCAGTTTGTGTGTGTGTGTGTGTGTGTCAGTGTGTCTCAGTGTGTGTGTCAGTGTGCATGAGTGCGTGAGTGCGAGTGAGAGTGTGTGACTGTGAGTGTGTGTGAGTGAGTGTGTGTGTGCGTGTCAGTGTGTGTGTGAGTGTCAGTATGTGAGTGTGTCAGTGTGTGTGAGTGTGAGTGTGTGAGTATGTGTGTGAGTGCGAGTGAGTGCGTGTGTGTGTGTGAGTGAGTGAGAGTGTGTGTGAGAGTAAGTGTGTGAAAGTGTGAGAGTGTGTGCGAGTGTGTGAGTGTGTGAGAGTGTGTGTGAGACTGTGTGAGAGTGTGTGTGAGAGTGTGTGTGAGAGTGTGTGTCAGTGTGGGAGAGTGTGTGTGGGAGTGTGTGTCAGTGTGTGTGTCAGTGTGTGAGAGTGTGTCAGTGTGTGAGTGAGTGGGAGAGTGTGTGTGAGTGAGTGTGTGTGAAGTGTGTGTGAAGTGTGTGTGAGTGAGTGTGTGTGTGTGTGTGAAGTGTGTGTGAAGTGTGTGTGAAGTGTATGTGAGAGTGTGTGTGAGAGTGTGTGTGTGAGAGTGTGTTTGAGAGTGTGTGAGTGTGTGAGTGAGAGTGTGTGAGTGAGAGTGTGTGAGTGAGAGTGTGTGAGTGAGAGTGTGTGAGTGAGAGTGTGTGAGTGAGTGTGTGTGAATGTGGGTGAGTGTGTGTGTGTGAGTGTGTGTGTGTGTGTGAGAGTGTGTGTGTGTGTGTGTGTGTGTGAGTGAGTGTGTGTGAGAGTGTGTGTGAGTTGTCAGAGTGTGAGAGTGTGAGAGTGTGTGTCAGTGTGTGTGAGTGTGTGTGTCAGTGTGTGAGAATGTAAGAGTGTGTCAGTGAGTGTGAGCGTGTGAGAATGTGTGTCAGTGTGAGAGTGGGTGTGTGTGAGTGTGTGAGTGTCAGTGTGTGTGAGTGTGAGTGTGTGTGTGCGTGAGTGTGCGTCAGTGTGTCAGAGTGAGTGTGTGACAGTGTGTGACTGTGAGTGTGTGTGAGTGTGTGTGAGTGTGTGTGAGTGTGTGTGAGTGTGTGTGAGTGTGTGTGAGAGAGAGTGTGTGTGTGTGAGAATGTGTGAGTGGGTGAGAGGGGGTGAGTGGGTGAGAGGGTGTGAGTGTGTGTGAGTGTGTGAGTTTGTGATTGTGTGAGTGTGAGAGTGTGTCAGAGTGAGTGTGTGTGTGTGAGGTTGTGAGAGTGTGTGTGAGAGAGTGTGTGAGGGTGTGTGTGAGTGAGTGAGTGTGTGTCAGTGTGTGTGTCAGTGTGTGTGTCAGTGTGTGTGAGTGGGTGAGTGTGTGAGTGTGTGAGTGTGTGAGTGTGTCAGTGTGTGAGTGAGTGAGTGTGTGTGAGTGTGTTTGAGGGTGTGAGTGTGTGTGTGTGTGTGTGTCAGTGTGGGAGAGTGTGTGTGAGTGTGTGTGTGTGTGTGTGTCAGTGTGGGAGAGTGTGTGTGAGTGTGTGTGAGTGTGTGTGAGTGTGTGTGAGTGTGTGTGAGTGTGTGTGAGAGTGCGTGGGAGTGTGTGTGAGTGTGTTTGAGGGTGTGAGTGTGTGTGTGTCAGTGTGTGAAGTGTGTGTGAGTGTGTGTGTGAGAGGGTTTGAGAGTGTGTGTTCATGTGTGTGAGGGTGTCAGTGAGTGTGTGAGTCTGTGAGTGTGTGTGAGTGAATGTGGGTAAGTGCGTGAGTGTGTGTGTGAGTGTGTATGCGTGAGAGTGTGTGTCAGTGTGTGTCAGGGTGTGTCAGGGTGTGTCAGGGTGTGAGTGAGAGTGTGCGAGAGTGTGTCAGTGTGAGAGTGTGTGTGAGTTGTGAACGTGTGTCTGTGTGTGTGTGTGTGTGTGTCAGTGTGTGAGAATGTAAGAGTGTGTCAGTGAGTGTGTCAGTGTGAGAGTGTGTGTGTCAGTGTGAGAGAGTGTGAGTGTGCGAGAGTGTGTCAGTGAGTGTGTGTGTGTCAGTGTGTGTGTGTGTGAGTTGTGAACGTGTGAGAGTGTGTGTGAGAGTAAATGTGTGTGTGTGAGTGAGTGAGAGTGTGAGAGTGAGAGTGTGTGTGTGAGTGTGTGTGTGAGTGTGTGTGAGAGTGTGTGAGAGTGTGTGAGAGTGTGTGAGAGTGTGTGAGAGAGTGTGAGAGAGTGTGAGTGTGTGAGAGTGTGTGAGAGTGTGTGAGAGTGTGTGAGAGTGTGTGAGAGTGTGTGAGAGTGTGTGAGAGTGTGTGAGAGTGTGTGAGAGTGCGAGTGTGTGTGTGTCAGTGTGGGAGAGTGTGTGGGTGTGTGTGTCAGTGTGTGTGTCAGTGTGTGAGAGTGTGTCAGTGTGTGTATGTGTGTCTGTGTGTGAGAGTGAGTGGGAGAGTGTGTGTGTGTCAGTGTGTGAGTGTGTGTCAGTGAGTGTGTGTCAGTGAGTGTGTGTCAGTGTGTGAGTGTGTGTCAGTGTGTGTGAGTGAGTGTGTGTGTCAGTGTGTGAAGTGTGTGTGAGAGAGGGTTTGAGAGTGTGTTTCAGAGTGTGTGAGAGTGAGTGAGTGTGTGTGTGTGTGAATGTGGGTGAGTGCGTGAGTGTGTGTGAGTGAGTGTGTGTGAGTGAGTGTGTGTGAGAGAGTGTGTGTGTGTGTGTGTGTGTGTGTGTGTGAGTGTGAGTGTGTGTGATAGTGTGCGAGAGTGTGTGAGAGTGTGTGTGTGTCAGTGTGTGTGAGTGTGTGTGTCAGTGTGTGAGCATGTAAGAGTGTGTCAGTGAGTGTGCCAGTGAGTGTGTCAGTGAGTGTGTCAGTGAGTGTGTCAGTGAGTGTGTGAGAGTGTGTGTCAGTGTGAGAGTGTGTGTGTGTGTGAGTGTGCGAGAGTGTCAGTGAGTCAGTGTCAGAGTGTGAGTGTGTGAGTGTGCGTGAGTGTGCGTGAGTGTGCGAGAGTGTCAGTGAGTCAGTGTCAGAGTGTGAGTGTGTGAGTGTGAGAGTGTGTGTGAGTAAATGCGTGTGTGTGAGTAAATGCGTGTGTGTGAGTGTGTGTGTGTGAGTGTGTGTGAGTGTGTGTGAGTGTGTGTGAGTGTGTGTGAGTTGTGAACATGTGTCAGTGAGTGTGTGAGAGTGTGTGACAGTGTGTGACAGTGTGTGTGTGTGTGTGAGTTGTGAACGTGTGAGAGTGTGTGTGAGAGTGTGTGTGAGAGTGTGTGTGAGAGTGTGTGTGAGAGAGAGTGTGAGAGAGAGTGTGAGAGAGAGTGTGAGAGAGAGTGTGAGTGAGAGTGTGAGTGAGAGAGTGTGTGTGTGTTTCAGTGTGTCAGTTTGTGTGTGTGTGTGTGTGTGTCAGTGTGTCTCAGTGTGTGTGTCAGTGTGCATGAGTGCGTGAGTGCGAGTGAGAGTGTGTGACTGTGAGTGTGTGTGAGTGAGTGTGTGTGTGCGTGTCAGTGTGTGTGTGAGTGTCAGTATGTGAGTGTGTCAGTGTGTGTGAGTGTGTGAGTATGTGTGTGAGTGCGAGTGAGTGTGTGTGTGTGTGTGTGTGAGTGAGTGAGAGTGTGTGTGAGAGTAAGTGTGTGAAAGTGTGAGAGTGTGTGCGAGTGTGTGAGTGTGTGAGAGTGTGTGTGAGACTGTGTGTGAGACTGTGTGAGAGTGTGTGTGAGAGTGTGTGTGAGAGTGTGTGTGAGAGTGTGTGTGAGAGTGTGTGTGAGAGTGTGTGAGAGAGTGTGTGAGAGAGTGTGTGAGAGAGTGTGTGTGTGTGTGAGTGTGTGTGAGAGTGTGTGTGAGAGTGTGTGTGAGAGTGTGTGTGAGAGTGTGTGTGAGAGTGTGTGTGAGAGTGTGTGTGTGAGTGTGGGTGTGAGTGGGTGTGTCTGAGTGTGTGTGAGAGAGTGTGAGTCAGTGAGTGAGTGTGTGAGTGAGTGTGTGTCAGTGTGTGAGAGTTTTTGAGAGAGTGAGTGTGTCAGTGTGTGTGAGAGTATGTGAGAGTGTGTGAGAGTGTGTGTCAGTGTGGGAGAGTGTGTGTGGGAGTGTGTGTCAGTGTGTGTGTCAGTGTGTGAGAGTGTGTCAGTGTGTGAGTGAGTGGGAGAGTGTGTGTGAGTGAGTGTGTGTGTGTGTGTGAAGTGTGTGTGAAGTGTGTGTGAAGTGTGTGTGAAGTGTATGTGAGAGTGTGTGTGAGAGTGTGTGTGTGAGAGTGTGTTTGAGAGTGTGAGTGTGTGTGTGAGAGTGTGTGTGTGAGAGTGTGTGAGTGAGAGTGTGTGAGTGAGAGTGTGTGAGTGAGAGTGTGTGAGTGAGAGTGTGTGAGTGAGTGTGTGTGAGTGTGTGTGAATGTGGGTGAGTGTGTGTGTGTGAGTGTGTGTGTGAGAGTGTGTGAGTGAGAGTGTGTGTGAGAGTGTGTGTGTGAGAGTGTGTTTGAGAGTGTGTGAGTGTGTGTGTGAGAGTGTGTGAGTGAGAGTGTGTGAGTGAGAGTGTGTGAGTGAGTGTGTGTGAGTGTGTGTGAATGTGGGTGAGTGTGTGTGTGTGAGTGTGTGTGTGTGTGTGAGTGTGTGTGTGTGTGTGTGTGAGTGAGTGTGTGTGAGAGTGTGTGTGAGTTGTCAGAGTGTGAGAGTGTGAGAGTGTGTGTCAGTGTGTGTGAGTGTGTGTGTCAGTGTGTGAGAATGTAAGAGTGTGTCAGTGAGTGTGAGCGTGTGAGAATGTGTGTCAGTGTGAGAGTGGGTGTGTGTGAGTGTGTGAGTGTGAGTGTGTGTGAGTGTGAGTGTGTGTGTGCGTGAGTGTGCGTCAGTGTGTCAGAGTGAGTGTGTGACAGTGTGTGACTGTGAGTGTGTGAGAGTGTGTGAGAGTGTGTGTGAGTGTGTGTGAGTGTGTGTGAGTGTGTGTGAGTGTGTGTGAGTGTGTGTGAGAGAGAGTGTGTGTGTGTGAGAATGTGTGAGTGGGTGAGAGGGGGTGAGTGGGTGAGAGGGTGTGAGTGTGTGTGAGTGTGTGAGTTTGTGATTGTGTGAGTGTGAGAGTGTGTCAGAGTGAGTGTGTGTGTGTGAGGTTGTGAGAGTGTGTGTGAGAGAGTGTGTGAGGGTGTGTGTGAGTGAGTGAGTGTGTGTCAGTGTGTGTGTCAGTGTGTGTGTCAGTGTGTGTGAGTGGGTGAGTGTGTGAGTGTGTCAGTGTGTGAGTGAGTGAGTGTGTGTGAGTGTGTTTGAGGGTGTGAGTGTGTGTGTGTGTGTGTGTCAGTGTGGGAGAGTGTGTGTGAGTGTGTGTGAGTGTGTGTGAGTGTGTGTGAGAGTGCGTGGGAGTGTGTGTGAGTGTGTTTGAGGGTGTGAGTGTGTGTGTGTCAGTGTGTGAAGTGTGTGTGAGTGTGTGTGTGAGAGGGTTTGAGAGTGTGTGTTCATGTGTGTGAGGGTGTCAGTGAGTGTGTGAGTCTGTGAGTGTGTGTGAGTGAATGTGGGTAAGTGCGTGAGTGTGTGTGTGAGTGTGTATGCGTGAGAGTGTGTGTCAGTGTGTGTCAGGGTGTGTCAGGGTGTGTCAGGGTGTGTCAGGGTGTGAGTGAGAGTGTGCGAGAGTGTGTCAGTGTGAGAGTGTGTGTGAGTTGTGAACGTGTGTCTGTGTGTGTGTGTGTGTGTGTCAGTGTGTGAGAATGTAAGAGTGTGTCAGTGAGTGTGTCAGTGTGAGAGTGTGTGTGTCAGTGTGAGAGAGTGTGAGTGTGCGAGAGTGTGTCAGTGAGTGTGTGTGTGTCAGTGTGTGTGTGTGTGAGTTGTGAACGTGTGAGAGTGTGTGTGAGAGTAAATGTGTGTGTGTGAGTGAGTGAGAGTGTGAGAGTGAGAGTGTGTGTGTGAGTGTGTGTGAGAGTGTGTGTGAGAGTGTGTGAGAGTGTGTGAGAGTGTGTGAGAGTGTGTGAGAGTGTGTGAGAGTGTGTGTGAGTGTGTGTGAGTGTGTGTGAGTGTGTGTGAGTGTGTGTGAGTGAGTGTGTGAGTGAGTGTGTGTGTGTGTTTCAGTGTGTGAGTGTGTGAGTGTGAGTGTGTGTGTGTCAGTGTGTGTGTCAGTGTGTGAGTGTGAGTGCGTGTGTGTGAGTGTGTGTGTGAGTGTGTGTGTGAGTGTGTGTGTGTGTGTGTGAGTGTGTGTGAGGGTGTGTGTGAGGGTGTGTGTGAGGGTGTGTGTGAGGGTGTGTGTGAGGGTGTGTGAGAGGGTGTGTGAGAGGGTGTGTGTGTGGGTCTGTGTGTGTGTCAGTGTGTGTGAGTGTGTGTGTCAGTGTAAGTGAGTGTGTGAGAGTTGTGAACATGTGTGTGTGTCAGTGAGTGTGTCAGTGAGTGTGTCAGTGAGTGTGAGAGTGTGCGTGGGTGTGTGAGTGTCAGTGTGTGTGAGTGTGCGAGAGTCTGAGTGTGTGAGAGTGTGTGACAGTGAGTGTGTGTGTGAGTTGTGAATGTGTGGTGTGTGGTGTGTGGTAGTGTGTGGTAGTGTGTGTTAGTGTGTGTTAGTGTGTGTTAGTGTGTGTTAGTGTGTGTTAGTGTGTGTTTGTGTGTGTGTGTGTGTGTGTGTGTGTCAGTGTGTGTGTCAGTGTGTGTGTCAGTGTGAGAGTGGGCATGAGAGTAAATGTGTGTGTGTGAGTTGGGAACGTGTGAGAGTGTGTGTGAGTGGGTGAGTGCGTGTGTGTGTGAGTGAGTGTGTGTGTGTCAGTGTGTGAGTTGTGAGTGTGTGTGAGTGAGTGAGTGTGTGTGTGAGAGTGCGTGAGTGTGTGTGAGTGTGTTTGAGTGAGTGTGGGAGGGTGTGAGAGTGTGTGTGTCAGTGTGTGAGAGTGTGTGTGTCAGTGTGTGAGAGTGAGTGTGTCTGTCAGTGAGTGTGTCAGTGTGTGTGAGTGAGTGTCAGTGTGTCTGTGTCAGTGTGTGGAGTGTGTGAGTGTGTGTGTGAGAGGGTTTGTCAGTGTGTGAGTGTGTGTCAGTGTGTGTGAGTGAGTGTGTGTGTCAGTGTGTGAAGTGTGTGTGAGAGAGGGTTTGAGAGTGTGTTTCAGAGTGTGTGAGAGTGAGTGAGTGTGTGTGAGTGTGTGTGTGTGTGAATGTGGGTGAGTGCGTGAGTGTGTGTGAGTGAGTGTGTGTGAGAGAGTGTGTGTGTGTGTGTGTGAGTGTGAGTGTGAGTGTGAGTGTGAGTGTGAGTGTGAGTGTGTGTGATAGTGTGCGAGAGTGTGTGAGAGTGTGTGTGTGTCAGTGTGTGTGAGTGTGTGTGTCAGTGTGTGAGCATGTAAGAGTGTGTCAGTGAGTGTGTCAGTGAGTGTGTCAGTGAGTGTGTGAGAGTGTGTGTCAGTGTGAGAGTGTGTGTGTGTGTGAGTGTGCGAGAGTGTCAGTGAGTCAGTGTCAGAGTGTGAGTGTGTGAGTGTCAGTGTGTGTGAGTGTGCGTGAGTGTGCGTGAGTGTGCGAGAGTGTCAGTGAGTCAGTGTCAGAGTGTGAGTGTGTGAGTGTGAGAGTGTGTGTGAGTAAATGCGTGTGTGTGAGTAAATGCGTGTGTGTGAGTAAATGCGTGTGTGTGAGTGTGTGTGTGTGAGTGTGTGTGAGTGTGTGTGAGTTGTGAACATGTGTCAGTGAGTGTGTGAGAGTGTGTGACAGTGTGTGACAGTGTGTGTGTGTGTGTGAGTTGTGAACGTGTGAGAGTGTGTGTGAGAGTGTGTGTGAGAGTGTGTGTGAGAGTGTGTGTGAGAGAGAGTGTGAGAGAGAGTGTGAGAGAGAGTGTGAGAGAGAGTGTGAGAGAGAGTGTGAGTGAGAGTGTGAGTGAGAGAGTGTGTGTGTTTTTCAGTGTGTCAGTTTGTGTGTGTGTGTGTGTGTGTCAGTGTGTCTCAGTGTGTGTGTCAGTGTGCATGAGTGCGTGAGTGCGAGTGAGAGTGTGTGACTGTGAGTGTGTGTGAGTGAGTGTGTGTGTGCGTGTCAGTGTGTGTGTGAGTGTCAGTATGTGAGTGTGTCAGTGTGTGTGAGTGTGAGTGTGTGAGAGTGTGTGTGAGACTGTGTGAGAGTGTGTGAGAGAGTGTGTGAGAGAGTGTGTGAGAGAGTGTGTGAGAGAGTGTGTGTGAGAGTGTGTGTGAGAGTGTGTGTGAGAGTGTGTGTGAGAGTGTGTGTGAGAGTGTGTGTGAGAGTGTGTGTGAGAGTGTGGGTGTGAGTGTGGGTGTGAGTGGGTGTGTGTGTGTGTCTGAGTGTGTGTGAGAGAGTGTGAGTGAGTGAGTGAGTGTGTGAGTGAGTGTGTGTCAGTGTGTGAGAGTTTTTGAGAGAGTGAGTGTGTCAGTGTGTGTGAGAGTATGTGAGTGTGTGAGAGTGTGTGTCAGTGTGGGAGAGTGTGTGTCAGTGTGTGTGTCAGTGTGTGAGAGTGTGTCAGTGTGTGAGTGAGTGGGAGAGTGTGTGTGAGTGAGTGTGTGAGTGTGTGTGAAGTGTGTGTGAAGTGTGTGTGAAGTGTGTGTGAAGTGTATGTGAGAGTGTGTGTGTGAGAGTGTGTTTGAGAGTGTGTGAGAGTGTGTGTGTGAGAGTGTGTGAGTGAGAGTGTGTGAGTGAGAGTGTGTGAGTGAGAGTGTGTGAGTGAGAGTGTGTGAGTGAGAGTGTGTGAGTGAGAGTGTGTGAGTGAGTGTGTGTGAGTGTGTGTGAATGTGGGTGAGTGTGTGTGTGTGTGTGTGTGTGTGTGTGTGTGTGTGTGTGTGTGTGTGTGTGAGTGAGTGTGTGTGAGAGTGTGTGTGAGTTGTCAGAGTGTGAGAGTGTGAGAGTGTGTGTCAGTGTGTGTGTCAGTGTGTGAGAATGTAAGAGTGTGTCAGTGAGTGTGAGCGTGTGAGAATGTGTGTCAGTGTGAGAGTGGGTGTGTGTGAGTGTGTGAGTGTCAGTGAGTGTGAGTGTGTGTGTGCGTGAGTGTGCGTCAGTGTGTCAGTGTGTCAGAGTGACAGTGTGTGACAGTGTGTGACTGTGAGTGTGTGAGAGTGTGTGTGAGTGTGTGTGAGTGTGTGTGTGTGTGTGTGTGAGAGAGAGTGTGTGTGTGAGAATGTGTGAGTGGGTGAGAGGGGGTGAGTGGGTGAGAGGGTGTGAGTGTGTGTGAGTGTGTGAGTTTGTGATTGTGTGAGTGTGAGAGTGTGTCAGAGTGAGTGTGTGTGTGTGAGGTTGTGAGAGTGTGTGTGAGAGAGTGTGTGAGGGTGTGTGTGAGGGTGTGTGTGAGTGAGTGAGTGTGTGAGAGAGTGTGTGTCAGTGTGTGTGTCAGTGTGTGTGAGTGGGTGAGTGGGTGAGTGGGTGAGTGTGTGAGTGTGTGAGTGTGTCAGTGTGTCAGTGTGTCAGTGTGTCAGTGTGTGAGTGTGTGAGTGAGAGGGTTTGTCAGTGTGTGAGTGTGTGTGAATGTGGGTGTGTGTGTGAGAGTGTGTGAGAGTGTGTGAGAGTGTGTGAGAGTGTGTGAGAGTGTGCGTGCGAGAGTGTGCGTGCGAGAGAGTGCGTGCGAGAGTGTGCGTGCGAGAGTGTGCGTGCGAGAGTGTGCGTGCGAGAGTGTGTGTGCGAGAGTGTGTGTGCGAGAGTGTGTGAGCGAGAGTGTGTGCGTGTGAGTGTGTGTGCGTGTGAGTGTGTGTGTGTGTGAGTGAGTGAGTGAGTGTGTGTGTGTGAGTGAGTGTGTGTGTGTGTGTGTGTGAGAGAGTGTGTGATTGTGTGTGTGAGTCAGTGTGTGTGTCAGTGTGTGTGAGTGTGTGTGAAAATGTGTCAGCGTGCAAGAGTGTGTGTGAGAGTGTGTGTGAGAGTGTGTGAGAGTGTGTGTGAGAGTGTGTGTGAGAGTGTGTGAGAGTGTGTGTGAGAGTGTGTGTGAGAGTGTGTGTGAGAGTGTGTGTGAGAGTGTGTGTGAGAGTGTGTGCGAGAGTGTGCGTGCGAGAGTGTGCGTGCGAGAGTGTGCGTGCGAGAGTGTGCGTGCGAGAGTGTGCGTGCGAGAGTGTGCGTGCGAGAGTGTGCGTGCGAGAGTGTGTGAGCGAGAGTGTGTGCGTGTGAGTGTGTGTGTGTGAGAGTGAGTGAGTGTGTGTGTGTGAGAGTGAGTGTGTGTGTGTGTGTGTGTGAGAGAGTGTGTGATTGTGTGTGTGAGTCAGTGTGTGTGTCAGTGTGTGTGAGTGTGTGTGATAGTGTGTCAGCGTGCAAGAGTGTGTGTGAGAGTGTGTGTGAGAGTGTGTGTGAGAGTGTGTGTGAGAGTGTGTGTGAGTGTGTGTGTGAGAGTGTGTGTGAGTGTGTGTGTGAGTGTGTGTGTGAGTGTGTGTGTGAGTGTGTGTGTGAGAGTGTGTGTGAGAGTGTGTGTGTGTCAGTGTGTGTCAGTGTGTGTGAGTGTGTGTCAGTGTGTCAGTGTGTGAGTGTGTGAGAGTGTGTGAGAGTGTGTGAGAGTGCGTGAGAGTGCGTGTGTGTGTGTGTGTGTGAGTGTGTGTGTGTCAGTGTGGGAGAGTGTGTGGGTGTGTGTGTCAGTGTGTGTGTCAGTGTGTGAGTGTGTGTCAGTGAGTGTGTGTCAGTGTGTGAGTGTGTGTCAGTGTGTGTGTCAGTGTGTGAAGTGTGTGTGAGAGAGGGTTTGAGAGTGTGTTTCAGAGTGTGTGAGAGTGAGTGAGTGTGTGTGAGTGTGTGTGTGTGTGAATGTGGGTGAGTGCGTGAGTGTGTGTGAGTGAGTGTGTGTGAGAGAGTGTGTGTGTGTGTGTGTGTGTGTGAGTGTGTGTGTGAGTGTGTGTGTGTGTGATAGTGTGCGAGAGTGTGTGAGAGTGTGTGTGTGTCAGTGTGTGTGAGTGTGTGTGTCAGTGTGTGAGCATTTAAGTGTGTCAGTGAGTGTGTCAGTGAGTGTGTCAGTGAGTGTGTGAGAGTGTGTGTCAGTGTGAGAGTGTGTGTGTGTGTGAGTGTGCGAGAGTGTCAGTGAGTCAGTGTCAGAGTGTGAGTGTGTGAGTGTCAGTGTGTGTGAGTGTGCGTGAGTGTGCGTGAGTGTGCGAGAGTGTCAGTGAGTCAGTGTCAGAGTGTGAGTGTGTGAGTGTGAGAGTGTGTGTGAGTAAATGCGTGTGTGTGAGTAAATGCGTGTGTGTGAGTAAATGTGTGTGTGTGAGTGTGTGTGAGTGTGTGTGAGTGTGTGTGAGTGTGTGTGAGTTGTGAACATGTGTCAGTGAGTGTGTGAGAGTGTGTGACAGTGTGTGACAGTGTGTGTGTGTGTGTGAGTTGTGAACGTGTGAGAGTGTGTGTGAGAGTGTGTGTGAGAGTGTGTGTGAGAGTGTGTGTGAGAGAGAGTGTGAGAGAGAGTGTGAGAGAGAGTGTGAGAGAGAGTGTGAGAGAGAGTGTGAGAGAGAGTGTGAGTGAGAGTGTGAGTGAGAGAGTGTGTGTGTGTTTCAGTGTGTCAGTTTGTGTGTGTGTGTGTGTGTGTCAGTGTGTCTCAGTGTGTGTGTCAGTGTGCATGAGTGCGTGAGTGCGAGTGAGAGTGTGTGACTGAGTGTGTGTGAGTGAGTGTGTGTGTGCGTGTCAGTGTGTGTGTGAGTGTCAGTATGTGAGTGTGTCAGTGTGTGTGAGTGTGAGTGTGTGAGTATGTGTGTGAGTGCGAGTGAGTGTGTGTGTGTGTGTGTGTGAGTGAGTGAGAGTGAGAGTGTGTGTGAGAGTAAGTGTGTGAAAGTGTGAGAGTGTGTGCGAGTGTGTGAGTGTGTGAGAGTGTGTGTGAGACTGTGTGAGAGTGTGTGAGAGAGTGTGTGAGAGAGTGTGTGTGAGAGTGTGTGTGAGAGTGTGTGTGAGAGTGTGTGTGAGAGTGTGTGTGAGAGTGTGTGTGAGAGTGTGTGTGTGAGTGTGGGTGTGAGTGTGGGTGTGAGTGGGTGTGTGTGTGTGTCTGAGTGTGTGTGAGAGAGTGTGAGTGAGT
This sequence comes from Scyliorhinus torazame, assembly GCF_047496885.1. NCBI lineage: Eukaryota > Metazoa > Chordata > Chondrichthyes > Carcharhiniformes > Scyliorhinidae > Scyliorhinus > Scyliorhinus torazame. The sequence goes on along the minus strand of NC_092708.1, from coordinate 2,048,399 downwards.
GAGTGAGTGTGTGAGTGAGTGTGTGTCAGTGTGTGAGAGTTTTTGAGAGAGTGAGTGTGTCAGTGTGTGTGAGAGTATGTGAGAGTGTGTGAGAGTGTGTGAGAGTGTGTGTCAGTGTGGGAGAGTGTGTGTCAGTGTGTGTGTCAGTGTGTGAGAGTGTGTCAGTGTGTGAGTGAGTGGGAGAGTGTGTGTGAGTGAGTGTGTGAGTGTGTGTGTGTGTGTGAAGTGTGTGTGAAGTGTGTGTGAAGTGTGTGTGAAGTGTGTGTGAAGTGTATGTGAGAGTGTGTGTGTGAGAGTGTGTTTGAGAGTGTGAGAGTGTGTGAGTGAGAGTGTGTGAGTGAGAGTGTGTGAGTGAGAGTGTGTGAGTGAGAGTGTGTGAGTGAGAGTGTGTGAGTGAGAGTGTGTGAGTGAGTGTGTGTGAGTGTGTGTGAGTGTGTGTGTGTGAGTGTGTGTGTGTGTGTGTGTGTGTGTGTGTGAGTGAGTGTGTGTGAGAGTGTGTGTGAGTTGTCAGAGTGTGAGAGTGTGAGAGTGTGTGTCAGTGTGTGAGTGTGTGTGTCAGTGTGTGAGAATGTAAGAGTGTGTCAGTGAGTGTGAGCGTGTGAGAATGTGTGTCAGTGTGAGAGTGGGTGTGTGTGAGTGTGTGAGTGTCAGTGTGTGTGAGTGTGAGTGTGTGTGTGCGTGAGTGTGCGTCAGTGTGTCAGAGTGACAGTGTGTGACAGTGTGTGACTGTGAGTGTGTGAGAGTGTGTGAGAGTGTGTGAGTGTGTGTGAGTGTGTGTGAGTGTGTGTGTGTGTGTGTGAGAGAGAGTGTGTGTGTGTGAGAATGTGTGAGTGGGTGAGAGGGGGTGAGTGGGTGAGAGGGTGTGAGTGTGTGTGAGTGTGTGAGTTTGTGATTGTGTGAGTGTGAGAGTGTGTCAGAGTGAGTGTGTGTGTGTGAGGTTGTGAGAGTGTGTGTGAGAGAGTGTGTGAGGGTGTGTGTGAGTGAGTGAGTGTGTGAGAGAGTGTGTGTCAGTGTGTGTGTCAGTGTGTGTGAGTGGGTGAGTGTGTGAGTGTGTGAGTGTGTGAGTGTGTGAGTGAGTGTGTGTGAGTGTGTTTGAGGGTGTGAGTGTGTGTGTGTCAGTGTGGGAGAGTGTGTGTGAGTGTGTGTGAGTGTGTGTGAGTGTGTGTGAGAGTGTGTGTGAGTGTGTTTGAGGGTGTGAGTGTGTGTGTGTCAGTGTGTGAAGTGTGTGTGAGTGTGTGTGTTCATGTGTGTGAGGGTGTCAGTGAGTGTGTGAGTCTGTGAGTGTGTGTGAGTGAATGTGGGTAAGTGCGTGAGTGTGTGTGTGAGTGTGTATGCGTGAGAGTGTGTGTCAGGGTGTGTCAGGGTGTGTCAGGGTGTGAGTGAGAGTGTGCGAGAGTGTGTCAGTGTGAGAGTGTGTGTGAGTTGTGAACGTGTGTCTGTGTGTGTGTGTGTGTGTCAGTGTGTGAGAATGTAAGAGTGTGTCAGTGAGTGTGTCAGTGTGAGAGTGTGTGTGTCAGTGTGAGTGTGTGTGTGTGTGTGAGAGAGTGTGTCAGTGAGTGTGTGTGTCAGTGTGTGTGTGTGTGAGTTGTGAACGTGTGAGAGTGTGTGTGAGAGTAAATGTGTGTGTGTGAGTGAGTGAGAGTGTGAGAGTGAGAGTGTGTGTGTGAGTGTGTGTGAGAGTGTGTGAGAGTGTGTGAGAGTGTGTGAGAGTGTGTGTGAGTGTGTGTGAGTGAGTGTGTGAGTGAGTGTGTGTGTGTGTTTCAGTGTGTGAGTGTGTGAGTGTGAGTGTGTGTGTGTCAGTGTGTGTGTCAGTGTGTGAGTGCGTGTGAGTGTGTGTGTGAGTGTGCGTGTGAGTGTGTGTGTGTGTGTGTGTGAGTGTGTGTGTGAGTGTGTGTGAGAGTGTGTGTGAGGGTGTGTGTGAGGGTGTGTGTGAGGGTGTGTGTGAGGGTGTGTGTGAGGGTGTGTGTGAGGGTGTGTGTGAGGGTGTGTGTGAGGGTGTGTGGGTCTGTGTGTGTGGGTCTGTGTGTGTGTCAGTGTGTGTGAGTGTGTGTGTCAGTGTAAGTGAGTGTGTGAGTTGTGAACATGTGTGTGTGTCAGTGAGTGTGTCAGTGAGTGTGTCAGTGAGTGTGAGAGTGTGCGTGGGTGTGTGAGTGTCAGTGTGTGTGAGTGTGCGAGAGTCTGAGTGTGTGAGAGTGTGTGACAGTGAGTGTGTGTGTGAGTTGTGAATGTGTGAGAGTGTGTGAGAGTGTGAGTGTGAGTGAGTGTGTGTGTGTGTGTCTGTGAGTGTGTGTGTGAGTGAGTGTGTGTGTCAGTGTGAGTGAGTGTGTGTGTGTTTCAGTGTGTCAGTGTGTGTGTGTGTGTGTGTGTGAGTGTGTGTCTGTGTGTGAGTGTGCGTGAGTGTGAGTGAGAGTGTGTGACAGTTTGTGAGTGTGAGTGAGTGTATGAGTGTGAGTGTGTGTGTATGTGTGTGAGTGCGAGTGAGTGCGAGTGAGTGCGAGTGAGTGTGAGTGAGTGTGAGTGAGTGTGAGTGAGTGTGAGTGAGAGTGTGTGTGAGTGAGTGAGTGAGTGTCAGTGTGTGTGAGAGTGTGAGAGTGTGTGAGTTGTGAAAGTGTGTGTGAGAGTGTGTGTGTGAGTGAGAGTGTGTGTGTGTGTGTGTCAGTGTGTGAGTGGTGAGTGTGTGTGAGAGTGTGTGAGTATGTGTGTGAGTGCGAGTGAGTGAGTGTGAGAGTTGTGAAAGTGTGTGTGAGTGAGTGAGTGTCAGTGTGTGTGAGAGTGTGTGAGTTGTGAAAGTGTGTGTGTGTGAGAGTGTGAGTGTGAGAGAGTGTGTGTGTGAGTGAGAGTGTGTGTGTGTGTGTCAGTGTGTGAGTGGTGAGAGTGTGAGAGTGTGTGTGAGAGTGTGTGAGAATGTATGACTGTGTGTGAGAGTGTGTGACTTTGTGTGTGCGAGAGTGTGTGAGTGTGTGTGTGTGTGTGTGTGTCAGTGTGTGAATGTGGGTGAGTGTGTGTGTGAGTGTGTATGTACGAGAGTAAGGGTAAGGTATTCCAGAGATTCACAACCCTTTGGGTGAAGAAGTTCCTCCTACACTCCGTCCTAAATCTACCTCCCCTTACTTTGAGGCTATGCCCCCTAGTTCTGCTTTCCCCGACCAGTGGAAACAACCTGCCCACATCTATCCTATCTATTCCCTTCATAACTTTATATGTTTCAATAAGATCCCCCCGCATCCTTCTAAACTCCAATGAGTACAGTCCCAGTCTACTCAACCTCTCGTCATAATCCAACCCCTTCAGCTCTGGGATCAACCTAGTGAATCTCCTCTGCACTCCCTCCAGTGTCAATATACCCTCAATGCCATGCATCTTTAGTTTATGCAGCAACCTTTTGTGTGGCACCTTGTCAAAAGCTTTCTGGAAATCCAGATATACCACATCCATTGGCTCCCCGTTATCTACTGCACTGGTAACGTCCTCAAAAAATTCGACCAAATTAGTCAGACACGACCTACCCTTTGTGAACCCATGCTGCGTCTGCCCAATGGGACAATTTCCCTCCAGGTGCCCCGCTATTTCCTCCTTAATGATAGATTCCAGCATTTCCCCTACAACCGAAGTTAAGCTCACTGGCCTATAATTACCCGCTTTCTGCCTACCTCCTTTTTTAAACAGTGGTGTCACGTTTGCTACTTTCCAATCCTCTGGGACCACCTCAGAGTCTAGTGAATTTTGATAAATTATCACTAGTGCGTTTACAATTTCCCTAGCCATCTCTTTTAACACTCTGGGATGCATCCCATCAGGGCCAGGAGACTTGTCTACCTTTAGCCCCATTAGCTTGCCCAATACTGCCTCCTTAGTGATTACAATCATCTCAAGGTCCTCACCTATCATATCTTTATTTCCATCAGTCACTGGCATGTTATTTGTGTCTTCCACTGTGAAGACTGACCCAAAAAACCTGTTCAGCTCCTCAGCCATTTCCTGATCTCCCATTATTAAATCTCCCTTCTCATCCTCGAAAGGACCAATATTTACCTTAGCCACTCTTTTTTGTTTTATATATTTGTAGAAACTTTTACTGTCTGTTTTTATATTCTGAGCAAGTTTACTCTCATAATCTATCTTACTCTTCTTTATAGCTTTTTTAGTAGCTTTCTGTTGCCCCCTAAAGACTTCCCAGTCCTCTAGTCTCCCACTAATTTTTGCCGCTTTGTATGTTTTTTCCTTCAATTTGATACTCTCCCTCACCTCCTTAGATATCCACGGTCGATTTTTCCCCTTTCTACCGTCTTTCTTTTTTGTCGGTATGAACCTTTTCTGAACACTGTGAAAGATCGCTCGGAAGGTTCTCCACCGTTCCTCAACTGCTTCACCATGAAGTCTTTGCTCCCAGTCTACCTTAGCGAGTTCTTCTCTCATCCCATTGTAATCGCCTTTGTTTAAGCACAAAACACTAGTGTTTGATTTTACCTTGTCATCCTCCAACTGTATTTTAAATTCCACCATATTGTGGTCGCTCCTTCCAAGAGGATCCCGAACTATGAGATCATTAATCAATCCTGCCTCAATACACAGGACCAGGACTGTATTTAATGGTCAGCCAAGGGCCAGACTATGGCTATCATTCGAAGAATTATTGGTTCATTCACTTGTGTAGTGACTCTGGGGCATGTGGGGCTGGAGTTGACCGTACACTGGCCCAGGGATTTTACAATTCTGAGATTCTCCTTCATTAACTCAAACCTCTACCAGTGTCTAATTTTTCCCTGAATATTGGTCCTAAAAGCTTACCCACCACTAATATTAAACTGATCGCTCTGTAGTTACTCGGAATGCCCTTACTCCGTTCACTGATATTAAACTGACCGCTCTGTAGTTACTCGGAATGTCCTTACTCCGTTCACTGATATTAAACTGACCGCTCTGTAGTTACTCGGAATGTCCTTACTCCGTTCACTGATATTAAACTGACCGCTCTGTAGTTACTCGGAATGTCCTTACTCCCGTTCACTGATATTAAACTGACCGCTCTGTAGTTACTCGGAATGTCCTTACTCCGTTCACTGATATTAAACTGACCGCTCTGTAGTTACTCGGAATGTTCTTACTCCATTTCACTGATATTAAACTGACCGCTCTGTAGTTACTCGGAATGTCCTTACTCCGTTCACTGATATTAAACTGACCGCTCTGTAGTTACTCGGAATGTCCTTACTCCGTTCACTGATATTAAACTGACCGCTCTGTAGTTACTCGGAATGTCCTTACTCCCTTTCACTGTTATTAAACTGACCGCTCTGTAGTTACTCGGAATGTCCTTACTCCGTTCACTGATATTAAACTGACCGCTCTGTAGTTACTCGGAATGTCCTTACTCCGTTCACTGATATTAAACTGACGGCTCTGTAGTTACTCGGAATGTCCTTACTCCGTTCACTGATATTAAACTGACCGCTCTGTAGTTACTCGGAATGTCCTTACTCCGTTCACTGATATTAAACTGACCGCTCTGTAGTTACTCGGAATGTCCTTACTCCCTTTCTCTGATATTAAACTGACCGCTCTGTAGTTACTCGGAATGTCCTTACTCCATTCACTGATATTAAACTGACCGCTCTGTAGTTACTCGGAATGTCCTTACTCCGTTCACTGATATTAAACTGACCGCTCTGTAGTTACTCGGAATGTCCTTACTCCCGTTCACTGATATTAAACTGACCGCTCTGTAGTTACTCGGAATGTCCTTACTCCGTTCACTGATATTAAACTGACTGCTCTGTAGTTACTCGGAATATCCTTACTCCATTTCACTGATATTAAACTGACCGCTCTGTAGTTACTCGGAATGTCCTTACTCCGTTCACTGATATTAAACTGACGGCTCTGTAGTTACTCGGAATGTCCTTACACCGTTCACTGATATTAAACTGACCGCTCTGTAGTTACTCGGAATGTCCTTACTCCGTTCACTGATATTAAACTGACCGCTCTGTAGTTACTCGGAATGTCCATACTCCGGTCACTGATATTAAACTGACCACTCGGTAGTTACTCGGAATGTCCTTACTCCGTTCACTGATATTAAACTGACCACTCTGTAGTTACTCGGAATGTCCTTACTCCGTTCACTGATATTAAACTGACCGCTCTGTAGTTACTCGGAATGTCCTTACTCCGTTCACTGATATTAAACTGACCGCTCGGTAGTTACTCGGAATGTCCTTACTCCGTTCACTGATATTAAACTGACCGCTCTGTAGTTACTCGGAATGTCCTTACTCCGTTCACTGATATTAAACTGACCGCTCTGTAGTTACTCGGAATGTTCTTACTCCGTTCACTGATATTAAACTGACCGCTCTGTAGTTACTCGGAATGTCCTTACTCCCTTTCACTGATATTAAACTGACCGCTCTGTAGTTACTCGGAATGTCCTTACACCGTTCACTGATATTAAACTGACCGCTCTGTAGTTACTCGGAATGTCCTTACTCCGTTCACTGATATTAAACTGACCGCTCTGTAGTTACTCGGAATGTCCTTACTCCGTTCACTGATATTAAACTGACCGCTCTGTAGTTACTCGGAATGTCCTTACTCCGTTCACTGGTATTAAACAGACCGCTCTGTAGTTACTCGGAATGTCCTTACTCCCTTTCACTGTTATTAAACTGACCGCTCTGTAGTTACTCGGAATGTCCATACTCCCTTTCACTGATATTAAACTGACCGCTCTGTAGTTACTCGGAATGTCCTTACTCCCTTTCACTGTTATTAAACTGACCGCTCTGTAGTTACTCGGAATGTCCATACTCCCTTTCACTGATATTAAACTGACCGCTCTGTAGTTACTCGGAATGTCCTTACTCCGTTCACTGATATTAAACTGACGGCTCTGTAGTTACTCGGAATGTCCTTACTCCGTTCACTGATATTAAACTGACCGCTCTGTAGTTACTCGGAATGTCCTTACTCCGTTCACTGATATTAAACTGACCGCTCTGTAGTTACTCGGAATGTCCTTACTCCCGTTCACTGATATTAAACTGACCGCTCTGTAGTTACTCGGAATGTCCTTACTCCATTTCACTGATATTAAACTGACCGCTCTGTATTTACTCGGAATGTCCTTACTCCATTCACTGATATTAAACTGACCGCTCTGTAGTTACTCGGAATGTTCTTACTCCGATCACTGATATTAAACTGACCGCTCTGTAGTTACTCGCCATGTCCTGACTCCGTTCACTGATATTAAACTGACCGCTCTGTAGTTACTCGGAATGTCCTTACTCCGTTCACTGATATTAAACTGAATGCTCTGTAGTTACTCGGAATGTCCTTACACCGTTCACTGATATTAAACTGACCGCTCTGTAGTTACTCGGAATGTCCTTACTCCCTTTCACTGATATTAAACTGACCGCTCGGTAGTTACTCGGAATGTCCTTACTCCGTTCACTGATATTAAACTGACCGCTCTGTAGTTACTCGGAATGTCCTTACTCCGTTCACTGATATTAAACTGACCGCTCGGTAGTTACTCGGAATGTCCATACTCCGGTCACTGATATTAAACTGACCGCTCTGTAGTTACTCGGAATGTCCTTACTCCGTTCACTGATATTAAACTGACCGCTCTGTAGTTACTCGGAATGTCCTTACTCCGTTCACTGATATTAAACTGACCGCTCGGTAGTTACTCGGAATGTCCATACTCCGTTCACAAATATTAAACTGACCGCTCTGTAGTTACTCGGAATGTCCTTACTCCGTTCACTGATATTAAACTGACCGCTCTGTAGTTACTCGGAATGTCCTTACTCCGTTCACTGATATTAAACTGACCGCTCTGTAGTTACTCGGAATGTCCTTACTCCGTTCACTGATATTAAACTGACCGCTCTGTAGTTACTCGGAATGTTCTTACTCCGTTCACTGATATTAAACTGACCGCTCTGTAGTTACTCGGAATGTCCTTACTCCGTTCACTGATATTAAACTGACCGCTCTGTAGTTACTCGGAATGTCCTTACTCCGTTCACTGATATTAAACTGACCGCTCTGTAGTTACTCGGAATGTCCTTACTCCCTTTCACTGATATTAAACTGACCGCTCTGTAGTTACTCGGAATGTCCTTACACCGTTCACTGATATTAAACTGACCGCTCTGTAGTTACTCGGAATGTCCATACTCCCTTTCACTGATATTAAACTGACCGCTCTGTAGTTACTCGGAATGTCCTTACTCTGTTCACTGATATTAAACTGACCGCTCTGTAGTTACTCGGAATGTCCTTACTCCGTTCACTGATATTAAACTGACCGCTCTGTAGTTACTCGGAATGTCCTTACTCCGTTCACTGATATTAAACTGACCGCTCTGTAGTTACTCGGAATGTCCTTACTCCCTTTCACTGATATTAAACTGACCGCTCTGTAGTTACTCGGAATGTCCTGACTCCGTTCACTGATATTAAACTGACCGCTCTGTAGTTACTCGGAATGTCCTTACTCCGTTCACTGATATTAAACTGACCGCTCTGTAGTTACTCGGAATGTCCTTACTCCCTTTCACTGATATTAAACTGACCGCTCTGTAGTTACTCCGAATGTCCTTACTCCGTTCACTGATATTAAACTGGCCGCTCTGTAGTTACTCGGAATGTCCTTACTCCGTTCACTGATATTAAACTGACCGCTCTGTAGTTACTCGGAATGTCCTTACTCCCTTTCGCTGATATTAAACTGACCGCTCTGTAGTTACTCGGAATGTCCTTACTCCGTTCACTGATATTAAACTGACCGCTCTGTAGTTACTCGGAATGTCCTTACTCCCTTTCACTGATATTAAACTGACCGCTCTGTAGTTACTCCGAATGTCCTTACTCCGTTCACTGATATTAAACTGACCGCTCTGTAGTTACTCGGAATGTCCTTACTCCGTTCACTGATATTAAACTGACCGCTCTGTAGTTACTCCGAATGTCCTTACTCCGTTCACTGATATTAAACTGGCCGCTCTGTAGTTACTCGGAATGTCCTTACTCCGTTCACTGATATTAAACTGACCGCTCTGTAGTTACTCGGAATGTCCATACTCCCTTTCACTGATATTAAACTGGCCGCTCTGTAGTTACTCGGAATGTCCTTACTCCCGTTCACTATTATTAAACTGACCGCTCTGTAGTTACTCGGAATGTCCTTACTCCCTTTCACTGTTATTAAACTGACCGCTCTGTAGTTACTCGGAATGTCCTTACTCCGTTCACTGATATTAAACTGACCGCTCTGTAGTTACTCGGAATGTCCTTACTCCGTTCACTGATATTAAACTGACCGCTCTGTAGTTACTCGGAATGTCCTTACTCCCGTTCACTGATATTAAACTGACCGCTCTGTAGTTACTCGGAATGTCCTTACTCCATTTCACTGATATTAAACTGACCGCTCTGTAGTTACTCGGAATGTCCTTACCCCCTTTCACTGATATTAAACTGACCGCTCTGTAGTTACTCGGAATGTCCTTACTCCGTTCACTGATATTAAACTGACCGCTCTGTAGTTACTCGGAATGTCCATACTCCGGTCACTGATATTAAACTGACCGCTCTGTAGTTACTCGGAATGTCCTTACTCCGTTCACTGATATTAAACTGACCGCTCTGTAGTTACTCGGAATGTCCTTACTCCGTTCACTGATATTAAACTGACCGCTCTGTAGTTACTCGGAATGTCCTTACTCCCGTTCACTGATATTAAACTGACCGCTCGGTAGTTACTCGGAATGTCCTTACTCCGTTCACTGATATTAAACTGACCGCTCTGTAGTTACTCGGAATGTCCTTACTCCGTTCACTGATATTAAACTGACCGCTCGGTAGTTACTCGGAATGTCCTTACTCCGTTCACTGATATTAAACTGACCGCTCTGTAGTTACTCGGAATGTCCTTACTCCGTTCACTGATATTAAACTGACCGCTCTGTAGTTACTCGGAATGTTCTTACTCCGTTCACTGATATTAAACTGACCGCTCTGTAGTTACTCGGAATGTCCTTACTCCGTTCACTGATATTAAACTGACCGCTCTGTAGTTACTCGGAATGTCCTTACTCCCTTTCACTGATATTAAACTGACCGCTCTGTAGTTACTCGGAATGTCCTTACACCGTTCACTGATATTAAACTGACCGCTCTGTAGTTACTCGGAATGTCCTTACTCCGTTCACTGATATTAAACTGACCGCTCTGTAGTTACTCGGAATGTCCTTACTCCGTTCACTGATATTAAACTGACCGCTCTGTAGTTACTCGGATTGTCCTTACTCCCGTTCACTGATATTAAACTGACCGCTCTGTAGTTACTCGGAATGTCCTTACTCCGTTCACTGATATTAAACTGACCGCTCTGTAGTAACTCGGAATGTCCTTACTCCATTCACTGCTATTAAACTGACCGCTCTGTAGTTACTCGGAATGTCCTTACTCCGTTCACTGATATTAAACTGACCGCTCTGTAGTTACTCGGAATGTCCTTACTCCGTTCACTGATATTAAACTGACCGCTCTGTAGTTACTCGGAATGTCCTTACTCCCGTTCACTGATATTAAACTGACCGCTCTGTAGTTACTCGGAATGTCCTTACTCCCGTTCACTGATATTAAACTGACCGCTCTGTAGTTACTCGGAATGTCCTGACTCCCTTTCACTGATATTAAACTGACCGCTCTGTAGTTACTCGGAATGTCCTTACTCCCTTTCACTGATATTAAACTGACCGCTCTGTAGTTACTCGGAATGTCCATACTCCGTTCACTGATATTAAACTGACCGCTCTGTAGTTACTCGGAATGTCCTTACTCCGTTCACTGATATTAAACTGACCGCTCTGTAGTTACTCGGAATGTCCTTACTCCCTTTCACTGATATTAAACTGACCGCTCTGTAGTTACTCGGAATGTCCTTACTCCGTTCACTGATATTAAACTGACCGCTCTGTAGTCACTCGGAATGTCCTTACTCCCTTTCACTGATATTAAACTGACCGCTCTGTAGTCACTCGGAATGTCCTTACTCCCTTTCACTGATATTTAACTGACCGCTCTGTAGTTACTCGGAATGTCCTTACTCCCTTTCACTGATATTAAACTGACCGCTCTGTAGTTACTCGGAATGTCCTTACTCCCTTTCACTGATATTAAACTGACAGCTCTGTAGTTATTCGGAATGTCCTTACTCCGTTCACTGATATTAAACTGACCGCTCTGTAGTTACTCGGAATGTCCTTACTCCCTTTCACTGATATTAAACTGACCGCTCTGTAGTTACTCGGAATGTCCTTACTCCGTTCACTGATATTAAACTGACCGCTCTGTAGTTACTCGGAATGTCCTTACTCCGTTCACTGATATTAAACTGACGGCTCTGCAGTTACTCGGAATGTCCTTACTCCCTTTCACTGATATTAAACTGACCGCTCTGTAGTTACTCAGAATGTCCTTACTCCCTTTCACTGATATTAAACTGACCGCTCTGTAGTTACTCGGAATGTCCTTACTCCGTTCACTGATATTAAACTGACCGCTCTGTAGTTACTCGGAATGTCCTTACTCCGTTCACTGATATTAAACTGACCGCTCTGTAGTTACTCGGAATGTCCTTACTCCCGTTCACTGATATTAAACTGACCGCTCTGTAGTTACTCGGAATGTCCTTACTCCATTTCACTGATATTAAACTGACCGCTCTGTAGTTACTCGGAATGTCCTTACCCCCTTTCACTGATATTAAACTGACCGCTCTGTAGTTACTCGGAATGTCCTTACTCCGTTCACTGATATTAAACTGACGGCTCTGTAGTTACTCGGAATGTCCTTACACCGTTCACTGATATTAAACTGACCGCTCTGTAGTTACTCGGAATGCCCTTACTCCCGTTCACTGATATTAAACTGACCGCTCGGTAGTTACTCGGAATGTCCTTACTCCGTTCACTGATATTAAACTGACCGCTCTGTAGTTACTCGGAATGTCCTTACTCCGTTCACTGATATTAAACTGACCGCTCGGTAGTTACTCGGAATGTCCTTACTCCGTTCACTGATATTAAACTGACCGCTCTGTAGTTACTCGGAATGTCCTTACTCCGTTCACTGATATTAAACTGACGGCTCTGTAGTTACTCGGAATGTCCTTACTCCCTTTCACTGATATTAAACTGACCGCTCTGTAGTTACTCGGAATGTCCTTACTCCGTTCACTGATATTAAACTGACCGCTCTGTAGTTACTCGGAATGTCCTTACTCCGTTCACTGATGTTAAACTGACCTCTCTGTAGTTACTCGGAATGTCCTTACTCCCTTTCACTGATATTAAACTGACCGCTCTGTAGTTACTCGGAATGTCCTTACACCGTTCACTGATATTAAACTGACCGCTCTGTAGTTACTCGGAATGCCCTTACTCCCGTTCACTGATATTAAACTGACCGCTCTGTAGTTACTCGGAATGTCCTTACTCCGTTCACTGATATTAAACTGACCGCTCGGTAGTTACTCGGAATGTCCTTACTCCGTTCACTGATATTAAACTGACCGCTCTGTAGTTACTCGGAATGTCCTTACTCCGTTCACTGATATTAAACTGACCGCTCTGTAGTTACTCGGAATGTCCTTACTCCGTTCACTGATATTAAACTGACCGCTCTGTAGTTACTCGGAATGTCCTTACTCCCTTTCACTGATATTAAACTGACCGCTCTGTAGTTACTCGGAATGTCCTTACTCCCGTTCACTGATATTAAACTGACCGCTCTGTAGTTACTCGGAATGTACTTACTCCCTTTCACTGATATTAAACTGACCGCTCTGTAGTTACTCGGAATGTCCTTACTCCATTCACTGATATTAAACTGACCGCTCTGTAGTTACTCGGAATGTCCTTACTCCGTTCACTGATATTAAACTGACCGCTCTGTAGTTACTCGGAATGTCCTTACTCCCGTTCACTGATATTAAACTGACCGCTCTGTAGTTACTCGGAATGTCCTTACTCCCGTTCACTGATATTAAACTGACCGCTCTGTAGATACTCGGAATGTCCTGACTCCCTTTCACTGATATTAAACTGACCGCTCTGTAGTCACTCGGAATGTCCATACTCCATTCACTGATATTAAACTGACCGCTCTGTAGTTACTCGGAATGTCCTTACTCCCTTTCACTGATATTAAACTGACCGCTCTGTAGTCACTCGGAATGTCCATACTCCATTCACTGATATTAAACTGACCGCTCTGTAGTTACTCGGAATGTCCTTACTCCCTTTCACTGATATTAAACTGACCGCTCTGTAGTTACTCGGAATGTCCTTACTCCGTTGACTGATATTAAACTGACCGCTTTGTAGTTACTCGGAATGTCCTTACTCCGTTCACTGATATTAAACTGACCGCTCTGTAGTTACTCGGAACGTCCTGACTCCGTTCACTGATATTAAACTGACCGCTCTGTAGTTACTCGGAACGTCCTGACTCCGTTCACTGATATTAAACTGACCGCTCTGTAGTTACTCGGAATGTCCTTACTCCGTTCACTGATATTAAACTGACCGCTCTGTAGTTACTCGGAACGTCCTGACTCCGTTCACTGATATTAAACTGACCGCTTTGTAGTTACTCGGAATGTCCTTACTCCGTTCACTGATATTAAACTGACCGCTCTGTAGTTACTCGGAACGTCCTGACTCCGTTCACTGATATTAAACTGACCGCTCTGTAGTTACTCGGAACGTCCTGACTCCGTTCACTGATATTAAACTGACCGCTCTGTAGTTACTCGGAATGTCCTTACTCCATTCACTGATATTAAACTGACCGCTCTGTAGTTACTCGGAACGTCCTTACTCCGTTCACTGATATTAAACTGACCGCTCTGTAGTTACTCGGAACGTCCTGACTCCGTTCACTGATATTAAACTGACCGCTCTGTAGTCACTCGGAATGTCCTTACTCCGTTCACTGATATTAAACTGACCGCTCTGTAGTTACTCGGAATGTCCTTACTCCGTTCACTGATATTAAACTGACCGCTCTGTAGTTACTTGGAACGTCCTGACTCCGTTCACTGATATTAAACTGACCGCTCTGTAGTTACTCGGAACGTCCTGACTCCGTTCACTGATATTAAACTGACCGCTCTGTAGTTACTCGGAATGTCCTTACTCCGTTCACTGATATTAAACTGACCGCTCTGTAGTTACTCGGAATGTCCTTACTCCCTTTCACTGATATTAAACTGACCGCTCTGTAGTTACTCGGAATGTCCTTACTCCATTCACTGATATTAAACTGACCGCTCTGTAGTTACTCGCAATGTCCTTACTCCGTTCACTGATATTAAACTGACCGCTCTGTACTTACTCGGAATGTCCTTACTCCGTTCACTGATATTAAACTGACCGCTCTGTAGTTACTCGGAATGTCCTTACTCCCTTTCACTGATATTAAACTGACCGCTCTGTAGTTACTCGGAATGTCCTTACTCCCTTTCACTGATATTAAACTGACCGCTCTGTAGTTACTCGGAATGTCCTTACTCCGTTCACTGATATTAAACTGACCGCTCTGTAGTTACTCGGAATGTCCTTACTCCCTTTCACTGATATTAAACTGACCGCTCTGTAGTTACTCGGAATGTCCTTACTCCCATTCACTGATATTAAACTGACCGCTCTGTAGTTACTCGGAATGTCCTTACTCCCGTTCACTGATATTAAACTGACCGCTCTGTAGTTACTCGGAATGTCCTTACTCCCTTTCACTGATATTAAACTGACCGCTCTGTAGTTACTCGGAATGTCCTGACTCCGTTCACTGATATTAAACTGACCGCTCTGTAGTTACTCGGAATGTCCTTACTCCCTTTCACTGATATTAAACTGACCGCTCTGTAGTTACTCGGAATGTCCTTACTCCGTTCACTGATATTAAACTGACCGCTCTGTAGTTACTCGGAATGTCCTTACTCCGTTCACTGATATTAAACTGACCGCTCTGTAGTTACTCGGAATGTCCTTACTCCGTTCACTGATATTAAACTGACCGCTCTGTAGTTACTCGGAATGTCCTTACTCCCTTTCACTGATATTAAACTGACCGCTCTGTAGTTACTCGGAATGTCCTTACTCCCGTTCACTGATATTAAACTGACCGCTCTGTAGTTACTCGGAATGTCCTTACTCCCGTTCACTGATATTAAACTGATCGCTCTGTAGTTACTCGGAATGTCCTGACTCCCTTTCACTGATATTAAACTGACCGCTCTGTAGTCACTCGGAATGTCCTTACTCCGTTCACTGATATTAAACTGACCGCTCTGTAGTTACTCGGAATGTCCTGACTCCCTTTCACTGATATTAAACTGACCTCTCTGTAGTTACTCGGAATGTCCTTACTCCCTTTCACTGATATTAAACTGACCGCTCTGTAGTCACTCGGAATGTCCTTACTCCCTTTCACTGATATTAAACTGACCGCTCTGTAGTTACTCGGAATGTCCTTACTCCGTTCACTGATATTAAACTGACTGCTCTGTAGTTACTCGGAATGTCCTTACTCCGTTCACTGATATTAAACTGACCGCTCTGTAGTTACTCGGAATGTCCTTACTCCCTTTCACTGATATTAAACTGACCGCTCTGTAGTTACTCGGAATGTCCTTACTCCCTTTCACTGATATTAAACTGACCGCTCTGTAGTTACTCGGAATGTCCTTACTCCGTTCACTGATACTAAACTGACCGCTCTGTAGTTACTCGGAATGTCCTTACTCCGTTCACTGATATTAAACTGACCGCTCTGTAGTTACTCGGAATGCCCTTACTCCGTTCACTGATATTAAACTGACTGCTCTGTAGTTACTCGGAATGTCCTTACTCCGTTCACTGATATTAAACTGACCGCTCTGTAGTTACTCGGAATGCCCTTACTCCGTTCACTGATATTAAACTGACTGCTCTGTAGTTACTCGGAATGTCCTTACTCCGTTCACTGATATTAAACTGACCGCTCTGTAGTTACTCGGAATGCCCTTACTCCGTTCACTGATATTAAACTGACTGCTCTGTAGTTACTCGGAATGTCCTTACTCCCTTTCACTGATATTAAACTGATCGCTCTGTAGTTACTCGGAATGTCCTTACTCCGTTCACTGATATTAAACTGACCGCTCTGTAGTTACTCGGAATGTCCTTACTCCGTTCACTGATATTAAACTGACCGCTCTGTAGTTACTCGGAATGTCCTTACTCCCTTTCACTGATATTAAACTGACCGCTCTGTAGTTACTCGGAATGTCCTTACTCCGTTCACTGATATTAAACTGACCGCTCTGTAGTTACTCGGAATGTCCTTACTCCGTTCACTGATATTAAACTGACCGCTCTGTAGTTACTCGGAATGTCCTTACTCCCTTTCACTGATATTAAACTGACCGCTCTGTAGTTACTCGGAATGTTCTTACTCCGTTCACTGATATTAAACTGACCGCTCTGTAGTTACTCGGAATGTCCTTACTCCGTTCACTGATATTAAACTGACCGCTCTGTAGTTACTCGGAATGTTCTTACTCCGTTCACTGATATTAAACTGACCGCTCTGTAGTTACTCGGAATGTCCTTACTCCGTTCACTGATATTAAACTGACCGCTCTGTAGTTACTCGGAATGTTCTTACTCCGTTCACTGATATTAAACTGACCGCTCTGTAGTTACTCGGAATGTCCTTACTCCGTTCACTGATATTAAACTGACCGCTCTGTAGTTACTCGGAATGTCCTTACTCCGTTCCCTGATATTAAACTGACCGCTCTGTAGTTACTCGGAATGTCCTTACTCCCTTTCACTGATATTAAACTGACCGCTCTGTAGTTACTCGGAATGTCCTTACTCCCTTTCACTGATATTAAACTGACCGCTCTGTAGTTATTCGGAATGACCTTACTCCGTTCACTGATATTAAACTGACCGCTCTGTAGTTACTCGGAATGTCCTTACTCCGTTCACTGATATTAAACTGACCTCTCTGTAGTTACTCGGAATGTCCTTACTCCGTTCACTGATATTAAACTGACCGCTCTGTAGTTACTCGGAATGTCCTTACTCCGTTCACTGATATTAAACTGACCGCTCGGTAGTTACTCGGAATGTCCATACTCCGTTCACTGATATTAAACTGACCGCTCTGTAGTTACTCGGAATGTCCTTACTCCCGTTCACTGATATTAAACTGACCGCTCTGTAGTTACTCGGAATGTCCTTACTCCCTTTCACTGATATTAAACTGACCGCTCTGTAGTTACTCGGAATGTCCTTACTCCCGTTCACTGATATTAAACTGACCGCTCTGTAGTAACTCGGAATGTCCTTACTCCGTTCACTGATATTAAACTGACCGCTCTGTAGTTACTCGGAATGTCCTTACTCCCTTTCACTGATATTAAACTGACCGCTCTGTAGTTACTCAGAATGTCCTTACTCCCTTTGACTGATATTAAACTGACCGCTCTGTAGTTACTCGGAATGTCCTTACTCCCTTTCACTGATATTAAACTGACCGCTCTGTAGTTACTCGGAATGTCCTTACTCCCGTTCACTGATATTAAACTGACCGCTCTGTAGTAACTCGGAATGTCCTTACTCCGTTCACTGATATTAAACTGACCGCTCTGTAGTTACTCAGAATGTCCTTACTCCCTTTGACTGATATTAAACTGACCGCTCTGTAGTAACTCGGAATGTCCTTACTCCGTTCACTGATATTAAACTGACCGCTCTGTAGTTACTCGGAATGTCCTTACTCCGGTCACTGATATTAAACTGACCGCTCTGTAGTTACTCGGAATGTCCTTACTCCGTTCACTGATATTAAACTGACCGCTCTGTAGTTACTCGGAATGTCCTTACTCCGTTCACTGATATTAAACTGACCGCTCTGTAGTTACTCGGAATGTCCTTACTCCGTTCACTGATATTAAACTGACCGCTCTGTAGTTACTCGGAATGTCCTTACTCCGTTCACTGATATTAAACTGACCTCTCTGTAGTTACTCGGAATGTCCTTACTCCGTTCACTGATATTAAACTGACCGCTCTGTAGTTACTCGGAATGTCCATACTCCGTTCACTGATATTAAAGTGACCGCTCTGTAGTTACTCGGAATGTCCTTAGTCCGTTCACTGATATTAAACTGACCGCTCTGTAGTTCCTCGGAATGTCCTTACTCCGTTCACTGATATTAAACTGACCGCTCTATTGTTCCTCGGAATGTTCTTACTCCGTTCACTGATATTAAACTGACCGCTCTGTAGTTACTCGGAATATCCTTACTCCCGTTCACTGATATTAAACTGACCGCTCTGTAGTTACTCGGAATGTCCTTACTCCGTTCACTGATATTAAACTGACCGCTCTGTAGTTACTCGGAATATCCTTACTCCCGTTCACTGATATTAAACTGACCGCTCTGTAGTTACTCGGAATGTCCTTACTCCGTTCACTGATATTAAACTGACCGCTCTGTAGTTACTCGGAATGTCCTTACTCCGTTCACTGATATTAAACTGACCGCTCTGTAGTTACTCGGAATGTCCTTACTCCGTTCACTGATATTAAACTGACCGCTCTGTAGTTACTCGGAATGTCCTTACTCTGTTCACTGATATTAAACTGACCGCTCTGTAGTTACTCGGAATGCCCTTACTCCCTTTCACTGATATTAAACTGACCGCTCTGTAGTTACTCGGAATGTCCTTACTCCCGTTCACTGATATTAAACTGACCGCTCTGTAGTTACTCGGAATGTCCTTACTCCCGTTCACTGATATTAAACTGATCGCTCTGTAGTTACTCGGAATGTCCTGACTCCCTTTCACTGATATTAAACTGACCGCTCTGTAGTCACTCGGAATGTCCTTACTCCGTTCACTGATATTAAACTGACCGCTCTGTAGTTACTCGGAATGTCCTGACTCCCTTTCACTGATATTAAACTGACCTCTCTGTAGTTACTCGGAATGTCCTTACTCCGTTCACTGATATTAAACTGACCGCTCTGTAGTTACTCGGAATGTCCTTACTCCCTTTCACTGATATAAAACTGACCGCTCTGTAGTCACTCGGAATGTCCTTACTCCCTTTCACTGATATTAAACTGACCGCTCTGTAGTTACTCGGAATGTCCTTACTCCGTTCACTGATATTAAACTGACTGCTCTGTAGTTACTCGGAATGTCCTTACTCCGTTCACTGATATTAAACTGACCGCTCTGTAGTTACTCGGAATGTCCTTACTCCCTTTCACTGATATAAAACTGACCGCTCTGTAGTCACTCGGAATGTCCTTACTCCCTTTCACTGATATTAAACTGACCGCTCTGTAGTTACTCGGAATGTCCTTACTCCGTTCACTGATATTAAACTGACTGCTCTGTAGTTACTCGGAATGTCCTTACTCCGTTCACTGATATTAAACTGACCGCTCTGTAGTTACTCGGAATGTCCTTACTCCCTTTCACTGATATTAAACTGACCGCTCTGTAGTTACTCGGAATGTCCTTACTCCCTTTCACTGATATTAAACTGACCGCTCTGTAGTTACTCGGAATGTCCTTACTCCGTTCACTGATACTAAACTGACCGCTCTGTAGTTACTCGGAATGTCCTTACTCCGTTCACTGATATTAAACTGACCGCTCTGTAGTTACTCGGAATGCCCTTACTCCGTTCACTGATATTAAACTGACTGCTCTGTAGTTACTCGGAATGTCCTTACTCCGTTCACTGATATTAAACTGACCGCTCTGTAGTTACTCGGAATGCCCTTACTCCGTTCACTGATATTAAACTGACTGCTCTGTAGTTACTCGGAATGTCCTTACTCCGTTCACTGATATTAAACTGACCGCTCTGTAGTTACTCGGAATGTCCTTACTCCGTTCACTGATATTAAACTGACCGCTCTGTAGTTATTCGGAATGCCCTTACTCCGTTCACTGATATTAAACTGACTGCTCTGTAGTTACTCGGAATGTCCTGACTCCCTTTCACTGATATTAAACTGACCGCTCTGTAGTTACTCGGAATGTCCTTACTCCGTTCACTGATATTAAACTGACCGCTCTGTAGTTACTCGGAATGTCCTTACTCCGTTCACTGATATTAAACTGACCGCTCTGTAGTTACTCGGAATGTCCTTACTCCCTTTCACTGATATTAAACTGACCGCTCTGTAGTTACTCGGAATGTCCTTACTCCGTTCACTGATATTAAACTGACCGCTCTGTAGTTACTCGGAATGTCCTTACTCCGTTCACTGATATTAAACTGACCGCTCTGTAGTTACTCGGAATGTCCTTACTCCCTTTCACTGATATTAAACTGACCGCTCTGTAGTTACTCGGAATGTTCTTACTCCGTTCACTGATATTAAACTGACCGCTCTGTAGTTACTCGGAATGTCCTTACTCCGTTCACTGATATTAAACTGACCGCTGTGTAGTTACTCGGAATGTCCTTACTCCGTTCCCTGATATTAAACTGACCGCTCTGTAGTTACTCGGAATGTCCTTACTCCCTTTCACTGATATTAAACTGACCGCTCTGTAGTTATTCGGAATGTCCTTACTCCGTTCACTGATATTAAACTGACCGCTCTGTAGTTACTCGGAATGTTCTTACTCCGTTCACTGATATTAAACTGACCGCTCTGTAGTTACTCGGAATGTCCTTACTCCGTTCACTGATATTAAACTGACCGCTCTGTAGTTACTCGGAATGTCCTTACTCCGTTCCCTGATATTAAACTGACCGCTCTGTAGTTACTCGGAATGTCCTTACTCCGTTCACTGATATTAAACTGACCGCTCTGTAGTTACTCGGAATGTTCTTACTCCGTTCACTGATATTAAACTGACCGCTCTGTAGTTACTCGGAATGTCCTTACTCCGTTCACTGATATTAAACTGACCGCTCTGTATTTACTCGGAATGTCCTTACTCCGTTCCCTGATATTAAACTGACCGCTCTGTAGTTACTCGGAATGTCCTTACTCCCTTTCACTGATATTAAACTGACCGCTCTGTAGTTACTCGGAATGTCCTTACTCCCTTTCACTGATATTAAACTGACCGCTCTGTAGTTATTCGGAATGTCCTTACTCCGTTCACTGATATTAAACTGACCGCTCTGTAGTTACTCGGAATGTCCTTACTCCGTTCACTGATATTAAACTGACCTCTCTGTAGTTACTCGGAATGTCCTTACTCCGTTCACTGATATTAAACTGACCGCTCTGTAGTTACTCGGAATGTCCTTACTCCGTTCACTGATATTAAACTGACCGCTCGGTAGTTACTCGGAATGTCCATACTCCGTTCACTGATATTAAACTGACCGCTCTGTAGTTACTCGGAATGTCCTTACTCCCGTTCACTGATATTAAACTGACCGCTCTGTAGTTACTCGGAATGTCCTTACTCCCGTTCACTGATATTAAACTGACCGCTCTGTAGTAACTCGGAATGTCCTTACTCCGTTCACTGATATTAAACTGACCGCTCTGTAGTTACTCGGAATGTCCTTACTCCCTTTCACTGATATTAAACTGACCGCTCTGTAGTTACTCAGAATGTCCTTACTCCCTTTGACTGATATTAAACTGACCGCTCTGTAGTTACTCGGAATGTCCTTACTCCCTTTCACTGATATTAAACTGACCGCTCTGTAGTTACTCGGAATGTCCTTACTCCCGTTCACTGATATTAAACTGACCGCTCTGTAGTAACTCGGAATGTCCTTACTCCGTTCACTGATATTAAACTGACCGCTCTGTAGTTACTCAGAATGTCCTTACTCCCTTTGACTGATATTAAACTGACCGCTCTGTAGTAACTCGGAATGTCCTTACTCCGTTCACTGATATTAAACTGACCGCTCTGTAGTTACTCGGAATGTCCTTACTCCGGTCACTGATATTAAACTGACCGCTCTGTAGTTACTCGGAATGTCCTTACTCCGTTCACTGATATTAAACTGACCGCTCTGTAGTTACACGGAATGTCCTTACTCCCTTTCACTGATATTAAACTGACCGCTCTGTAGTTACTCAGAATGTCCTTACTCCCTTTCTCTGATATTAAGCTGACCGCTCTGTAGTTACTCGGAATGTCCTTACTCCGTTCACTGATATTAAACTGACCGCTCTGTAGTTACTCGGAATGTCCTTACTCCGTTCACTGATATTAAACTGACCGCTCTGTAGTTACTCGGAATGTCCTTACTCCGTTCACTGATATTAAACTGACCTCTCTGTAGTTACTCGGAATGTCCTTACTCCGTTCACTGATATTAAACTGACCGCTCTGTAGTTACTCGGAATGTCCATACTCCGTTCACTGATATTAAACTGACCGCTCTGTAGTTACTCGGAATGTCCTTAGTCCGTTCACTGATATTAAACTGACCGCTCTGTAGTTCCTCGGAATGTCCTTACTCCATTCACTGATATTAAACTGACCGCTCTGTAGTTCCTCGGAATGTTCTTACTCCGTTCACTGATATTAAACTGACCGCTCTGTAGTTACTCGGAATATCCTTACTCCCGTTCACTGATATTAAACTGACCGCTCTGTAGTTACTCGGAATGTCCTTACTCCGTTCACTGATATTAAACTGACCGCTCTGTAGTTACTCGGAATGTCCTTACTCCGTTCACTGATATTAAACTGACCGCTCTGTAGTTACTCGGAATGTCCTTACTCCGTTCACTGATATTAAACTGACCGCTCTGTAGTTACTCGGAATGTCCTTACTCTGTTCACTGATATTAAACTGACCGCTCTGTAGTTACTCGGAATGCCCTTACTCCGTTCACTGATATTAAACTGACCGCTCTGTAGTTACTCGGAATGTCCATACTCCCTTTCACTGATATTAAACTGACCGCTCTGTAGTTACTCGGAATGTCCTTACTCCCTTTCACTGATATTAAACTGACCGCTCTGTAGTTACTCGGAATGTCCTTACTCTGTTCACTGATATTAAACTGACCGCTCTGTAGTTACTCGGAATGCCCTTACTCCGTTCACTGATATTAAACTGACCGCTCTGTAGTTACTCGGAATGTCCTTACTCCGTTCACTGATATTAAACTGACCGCTCTGTAGTTACTCGGAATGTCCTTACTCTGTTCACTGATATTAAACTGACCGCTCTGTAGTTACTCGGAATGTCCTTACTCCCGTTCACTGATATTAAACTGACCGCTCTGTAGTTACTCGGAATGTCCTTACTCCGTTCACTGAAAATAAACTGACCGCTCTGTAGTTACTCGGAATGTCCTTACTCCGTTCACTGATATTAAACTGACCGCTCTGTAGTTGCTCGGAATGTCCTTACTCCCTTTCACTGATATTCAACTGACCGCTCTGTAGTTACTCGGAATGTCCTTACTACGTTCACTGATATTAAACTGACCGCTCTGTAGTCACTCGGAATGTCCTTACTCCCTTTCACTGATATTAAACTGACCGCTCTGTAGTCACTCGGAATGTCCTTACTCCGTTCACTGATATTAAACTGACCGCTCTGTAGTTACACGGAATGTCCTTACTCCCTTTAACTGACATTAAACTGACCGCTCTGTAGTTACTCGGAATGTCCTTACTCCCTTTCACTGATATTAAACTGACCGCTCTGTAGTTACTCGGAATGTCCATACTCCGTTCACTGATATTAAACTGACGGCTCTGTAGTTACTCGGAATGTCCTTACTCTGTTCACTGATATTAAACTGACCGCTCTGTAGTTACTCGGAATGCCCTTACTCCGTTCACTGATATTAAACTGACCGCTCTGTAGTTACTCGGAATGTCCTTACTCCGTTCACTGTTATTAAACTGACCGCTCTGTAGTTACTCGGAATGTCCTTACTCCGTTCACTGAAATTAAACTGACCGCTCTGTAATTACTCGGAATGTCCTTACTCCCTTTCACTGATATTAAACTGACCTCTCTGTAGTTACTCGGAATGTCCTTACTCCGTTCACTGAAAATAAACTGACCGCTCTGTAGTTACTCGGAATGTCCATACTCCCTTTCACTGATATTAAACTGACCGCTCTGTAGTTACTCGGAATGTCCTTACTCCCTTTCACTGATATTAAACTGACCGCTCTGTAGTTACTCGGAATGTCCTTACTCTGTTCACTGATATTAAACTGACCGCTCTGTAGTTACTCGGAATGTCCTTACTCTGTTCACTGATATTAAACTGACCGCTCTGTAGTTACTCGGAATGCCCTTACTCTGTTCACTGATATTAAACTGACCGCTCTGTAGTTACTCGGAATGTCCTTACTCCGTTCACTGATATTAAACTGACCGCTCTGTAGTTACTCGGAATGTCCTTACTCCGATCACTGATATTAAACTGACCGCTCTGTAGTTACTCGGAATGTCCTTACTCCCTTTCACTGATATTAAACTGACCGCTCTGTAGTCACTCGGAATGTCCATACTCCCTTTCACTGATATTAAACTGACCGCTCTGTAGTTACTCGGAATGTCCTTACTCCGATCACTGATATTAAACTGACCGCTCTGTAGTTACTCGGAATGTCCTTACTCCCGTTCACTGATATTAAACTGACCGCTCTGTAGTTACTCGGAATGTCCTTACTCCGTTCACTGATATTAAACTGACCGCTCTGTAGTTACTCGGAATGTCCTTACTCCCTTTCACTGATAATAAACTGACCGCTCTGTAGTTACTCGGAATGTCCTCACTCCCGTTCACTGATATTAAACTGACCGCTCTGTAGTTACTCGGAATGTCCTTACTCCCGTTCACTGATATTAAACTGACCGCTCTGTAGTTACTCGGAATGTCCTTACTCCGTTCACTGATATTAAACTGACCGCTCTGTAGTTACTCGGAATGTCCATACTCCGTTCACTGATATTAAACTGACCGCTCTGTAGTTACTCGGAATGTCCTTACTCCCTTTCACTGATATTAAACTGACCGCTCTGTAGTTATTCGGAATGTCCTTACTCCGTTCACTGATATTAAACTGACCGCTCTGTAGTTACTCGGAATGTCCTTACTCCCTTTCACTGATATTAAACTGACCGCTCTGTAGTTACTCGGAATGTCCATACTCCGTTCACTGATATTAAACTGACCGCTCTGTAGTTACTCGGAATGTCCATACTCCGTTCACTGATATTAAACTGACCGCTCTGTAGTTACTCGGAATGTCCTTACTCCCTTTCACTGATATTAAACTGACCGCTCTGTAGTTATTCGGAATGTCCTTACTCCGTTCACTGATATTAAACTGACCGCTCTGTAGTTACTCGGAATGTCCTTACTCCCTTTCACTGATATTAAACTGACCGCTCTGTAGTTACTCGGAATGTCCTTACTCCCTTTCACTTATATTAAACTGACCGCTCTGAAGTTACTCGGAATGTCCTTACTCCGTTCACTGATATTAAACTGACCGCTCTGTAGTCACTCAGAATGTCCATACTCCATTCACTGATATTAAACTGACCGCTCTGTAGTTACTCGGAATGTCCTTACTCCGTTCACTGATATTAAACTGACCGCTCTGTAGTTACTCGGAATGTCCTTACTCCGTTCACTGATATTAAACTGACCGCTCTGTAGTTACTCGGAATGTCCTTACTCCCTTTCACTAATATTAAACTGACCGCTCTGAAGTTACTCGGAATGTCCTTACTCCGTTCACTGATATTAAACTGACCGCTCTGTAGTCACTCAGAATGTCCTTACTCCCTTTCACTGATATTAAACTGACCGCTCTGTAGTTACTCGGAATGTCCATACTCCCTTTCACTGATATTAAACTGACCGCTCTGTAGTTACTCGGAATGTCCTTACTCCGTTCACTGATATTAAACTGACCGCTCTGTAGTAACTCGGAATGTCCTTACTCCGTTCACTGAATTTAAACTGACCGCTCTGTAGTTACTCGGAATGTCCTTACTCCCTTTCACTGATATTAATCTGACCGCTCTGTAGTTACTCGGAATGTCCTTACTCCCTTTCACTGATATTAAACTGACCGCTCTGTAGTTACTCGGAATGTCCTTACTCCGTTCACTGATATTAAACTGACCGCTCTGTAGTTACTCGGAATGTCCATACTCCCTTTCACTGATATTAAACTGACCGCTCTGTAGTTACTCGGAATGTCCTTACTCCGTTCACTGATATTAAACTGACCGCTCTGTAGTTACTCGGAATGTCCTTACTCCCTTTCACTGATATTAAACTGACCGCTCTATAGTTACTCGGAATGTCCTTACTCCGTTCACTGATATTAAACTGGCCGCTCTGTAGTTACTCGGAATGTCCATACTCCGTTCACTGATATTAAACTGACCGCTCTGTAGTTACTCGGAATGTCCTTACTCCCTTTCACTGATATTAAACTGACCGCTCTGTAGTTACTCGGAATGTCCTGACTCCGTTCACTGATATTAAACTGGCCGCTCTGTAGTTACTCGGAATGTCCATACTCCGTTCACTGATATTAAACTGACCGCTCTGTAGTTACTCGGAATGTCCTTACTCCCTTTCACTGATATTAAACTGACCGCTCTGTAGTTACTCGGAATGTCCTGACTCCGTTCACTGATATTAAACTGACCGCTCTGTAGTTACTCGGAATGTCCATACTCCGTTCACTGATATTAAACTGACCGCTCTGTAGTTACTCGGAATGTCCTTACTCCCTTTCACTGATATTAAACTGACCGCTCTGTAGTTACTCGGAATGTCCTGACTCCGTTCACTGATATTAAACTGGCCGCTCTGTAGTTACTCGGAATGTCCTTACTCCCTTTCACTGATATTAAACTGACCGCTCTGTAGTCACTCGGAATGCCCTTACTCCGTTCACTGATATTAAACTGACCGCTCTGTTGTTACTCGGAATGTCCTTACTCCCTTTCACTGATATTAAACTGACCGCTCTGTAGTTACTCGGAATGTCCTTACTCCGTTCACTGATATTAAACTGACCGCTCTGTAGTTACTCGGAATATCCTTACTCCGTTCACTGATATTAAACTGACCGCTCTGTAGTTACTCGGAATGTCCTTACTCCGTTCACTGATATTAAACTGACCGCTCTGTAGTTACTCGGAATGTCCTTACTCCTTTCACTGATATTAAACTGACCGCTCTGTAGTTACTCGGAATGTCCTTACTCCCTTTCACTGATATTAAACTGACTGCTCTGTAGTTACTCGGAATGTCCTTACTCCCTTTCACTGATATTAAACTGACCGCTCTGTAGTTACTCGGAATGTCCTTACTCCGTTCACTGATATTAAACTGACCGCTCTGTAGTTACTTGGAATGTCCTTACTCCGTTCACTGATGTTAAACTGACCGCTCTGTAGTTACTCGGAATGTCCTTACTCCTTTCACTGATATTAAACTGACCGCTCTGTAGTTACTCGGAATGCCCTTACTCCGTTCACTGATATTAAACTGACCGCTCTGTTGTTACTCGGAATGTCCTTACTCCGTTCACTGATATTAAACTGACCGCTCTGTAGTTACTCGGAATGTCCTTACTCCGTTCACTGATATTAAACTGACCGCTCTGTAGTTACTCGGAATGTCCTTACTCCCTTTCACTGATATTAAACTGACCGCTCTGTAGTTACTCGGAATGTCCTTACTCCGTTCACTGATATTAAACTGACCGCTCTGTAGTTACTCGGAATGTCCTTACTCCCTTTCACTGATATTAAACTGACCGCTCTGTAGTTACTCGGAATGTCCTTACTCCCTTTCACTGATATTAAACTGACCGCTCTGTAGTTACTCGGAATGTCCTTACTCCGTTCACTGATATTAAACTGACCGCTCTGAAGTTACTCGGAATGTCCTTACTCCGTTCACTGATATTAAACTGACCGCTCTGTAGTTACTCGGAATGTCCTTACTCCGTTCACTGATATTAAACTGACCGCTCTGAAGTTACTCGGAATGTCCTTACTCCGTTCACTGATATTAAACTGACCGCTCTGTAGTCACTCAGAATGTCCTTACTCCGTTCACTGATATTAAACTGACCGCTCTGTAGTTACTCGGAATGTCCTTACTCCCTTTCACTGATATTAAACTGACCGCTCTATAGTTACTCGGAATGTCCTTACTCCGTTCACTGATATTAAATTGACCGCTCTGTAGTTACTCGGAATGTCCTTACTCCCTTTCACTGATAATAAACTGACCGCTCTGTAGTTACTCGGAATGTCCTTACTCCATTCACTGATATTAAACTGACCGCTCTGTAGTTACTCGGAATGTCCTTACTCCGTTCACTGATATTAAACTGACCGCTCTGTAGTTACTCGGAATGTCCTTACTCCTTTCACTGATATTAAACTGACCGCTCTGTAGTTACTCGGAATGTCCTTACTCCTTTCACTGATATTAAACTGACCTCTCTGTAGTTACTCGGAATGTCCATACTCCGTTCACTGATATTAAACTGACCGCTCTGTAGTTACTCGGAATGTCCTGACTCCGATCACTGATATTAAACTGACCGCTCTGTAGTCACTCGGAATGTCCTTAGTCCCGTTCACTGATATTAAACTGACCGCTCTGTAGTTACTCGGAATGTCCTTACTCCCGTTCACTGATATTAAACTGACCGCTCTGTAGTTACTTGCAATGTCCTTACTCCGTTCACTGATATTAAACTGACCGCTCTGTAGTTCCTCGGAATGTTCTTCCTCCGTTCACTGATATTAAACTGACCGCTCTGTAGTTCCTCGGAATGTCCTTACTCCGTTCACTGATATTAAACTGACCGCTCTGTAGTTACTCGGAATGTCCTTTCTCCCGTTCACTGATATTAAACTGACCGCTCTGTAGTTACTCGGAATGTCCTTACTCCGTTCACTGATATTAAACTGACCGTTCTGTAGTTACTCGGAATGTCCTTACTCCGTTCACTGATATTAAACTGACCGCTCTGTAGTTACTCGGAATGTCCTTACTCCGTTCACTGATATTAAACTGACCGCTCTGTAGTTACTCGGAATGTCCTTACTCCCTTTCACTGATATTAAACTGACCGCTCTGTAGTTACTCGGAATGTCCTTACTCCCTTTCACTGATATTAAACTGACCGCTCTGTAGTTACTCGGAATGTCCTTACTCCGTTCACTGATATTAAACTGATCGCTCTGTAGTTACTCGGAATGTCCTTACTCCCTTTCACTGATATTAAACTGACCACTCTGTAGTTACTCGGAATGTCCTTACTCCCTTTCACTTATATTAAACTGACCGCTCTGTAGTTACTCGGAATGTCCTTACTCCCTTTCACTGATATTAAACTGACCGCTCTGTAGTTACTCGGAATGTCCTTACTCCGTTCACTGATATTAAACTGACTGCTCTGTAGTTACTCGGAATGTCCTTACTCCGTTCACTGATATTAAACTGACCGCTCTGTAGTTACTCAGAATGTCCTTACTCCCTTTCACTGATATTAAACTGACCGCTCTGTAGTTACTCGGAATGTCCTTACTCCGTTCACTGATATTAAACTGACCGCTCTGTAGTTACTCGGAATGTCCTTACTCCGTTCACTGATATTAAACTGACCGCTCTGTAGTTACTCGGAATGTCCTTACTCCGTTCACTGATATTAAACTGACCGCTCTGTAGTTACTCGGAATGTCCTTACTCCGTTCACTGATATTAAACTGACCGCTCTGTAGATACTCGGAATGTCCTTACTCCGTTCACTGATATTAAACTGACCGCTCTGTAGTTACTCGGAATGTCCTTACTCCGTTCACTGATATTAAACTGACCGCTCTGTAGTTACTCGGAATGTCCTTACTCCCTTTCACTGATATTAAACTGACCGCTCTGTAGTTACTCGGAATGTCCTTACTCCGTTCACTGATATTAAACTGACCGCTCTGTAGTTACTCGGAATGTCCTTACTCCGTTCACTGATATTAAACTGACCGCTCTGTAGTTACTCGGAATGTCCTTACTCCGTTCACTGATATTAAACTGACCGCTCTGTAGTTACTCGGAATGTCCTTACTCCCTTTCACTGATATTAAACTGACCGCTCTGTAGTTACTCGGAATGTCCTTACTCCGTTCACTGATATTAAACTGACCGCTCTGTAGTTACTCGGAATGTCCTTACTCCGTTCCCTGATATTAAACTGACCGCTCTGTAGTTACTCAGAATGTCCTTCCTCCGTTCACTGATATTAAAGTGACCGCTCTGTAGTTACTCGGAATGTCCTTACTCCCTTTCACTGATATTAAACTGACCGCTCTGTAGTTACTCGGAATGTCCTTACTCCCTTTCACTGATATTAAACTGACCGCTCTGTAGTTACTCGGAATGTCCTTCCTCCGTTCACTGATATTAAACTGACCGCTCTGTAGTTACTCGGAATGTCCTTACTCCGTTCCCTGATATTAAACTGACCGCTCTGTAGTTACTCGGAATGTCCTTACTCCGTTCACTGATATTAAACTGACCGCTCTGTAGTCACTCGGAATGTCCTTACTCCCTTTCACTGATATTAAACTGACCGCTCTGTAGTTACTCGGAATGTCCTTACCCCCTTTCACTGATATTAAACTGACCGCTCTGTAGTTACTCGGAATGTCCTTACTCCGTTCACTGATATTAAACTGACTGCTCTGTAGTTACTCGGAATGTCCTTACTCCGTTCACTGATATTAAACTGACCGCTCTGTAGTTACTCAGAATGTCCTTACTCCCTTTCACTGATATTAAACTGACCGCTCTGTAGTTACTCGGAATGTCCTTACTCCGTTCACTGATATTAAACTGACCGCTCTGTAGTTACTCGGAATGTCCTTACTCCGTTCACTGATATTAAACTGACCGCTCTGTAGTTACTCGGAATGTCCTTACTCCGTTCACTGATATTAAACTGACCGCTCTGTAGTTACTCGGAATGTCCTTACTCCGTTCACTGATATTAAACTGACCGCTCTGTAGATACTCGGAATGTCCTTACTCCGTTCACTGATATTAAACTGACCGCTCTGTAGTTACTCGGAATGTCCTTACTCCGTTCACTGATATTAAACTGACCGCTCTGTAGTTACTCGGAATGTCCTTACTCCCTTTCACTGATATTAAACTGACCGCTCTGTAGTTACTCGGAATGTCCTTACTCCGTTCACTGATATTAAACTGACCGCTCTGTAGTTACTCGGAATGTCCTTACTCCGTTCACTGATATTAAACTGACCGCTCTGTAGTTACTCGGAATGTCCTTACTCCGTTCACTGATATTAAACTGACCGCTCTGTAGTTACTCGGAATGTCCTTACTCCCTTTCACTGATATTAAACTGACCGCTCTGTAGTTACTCGGAATGTCCTTACTCCGTTCACTGATATTAAACTGACCGCTCTGTAGTTACTCGGAATGTCCTTACTCCGTTCCCTGATATTAAACTGACCGCTCTGTAGTTACTCAGAATGTCCTTCCTCCGTTCACTGATATTAAAGTGACCGCTCTGTAGTTACTCGGAATGTCCTTACTCCCTTTCACTGATATTAAACTGACCGCTCTGTAGTTACTCGGAATGTCCTTACTCCCTTTCACTGATATTAAACTGACCGCTCTGCAGTTACTCGGAATGTCCTTACTCCGTTCACTGATATTAAACTGACCGCTCTGTAGTTACTCGGAATGTCCTTACTCCGTTCCCTGATATTAAACTGACCGCTCTGTAGTTACTCGGAATGTCCTTACTCCGTTCACTGATATTAAACTGACCGCTCTGTAGTCACTCGGAATGTCCTTACTCCCTTTCACTGATATTAAACTGACCGCTCTGTAGTTACTCGGAATGTCCTTACCCCCTTTCACTGATATTAAACTGACCGCTCTGTAGTTACTCGGAATGTCCTTACCCCCTTTCACTGATATTAAACTGACCGCTCTGTAGTTACTCGGAATGTCCTTACCCCCTTTCACTGATATTAAACTGACCGCTCTGTAGTTACTCGGAATGTCCTGACTCCGATCACTGATATTAAACTGACCGCTCTGTAGTTACTCGGAATGTCCTTACTCCGTTCACTGATATTAAACTGACCGCTCTGTAGTTACTCGGAATGTTCTTACTCCGTTCACTGATATTAAACTGACCGCTCTGTAGTTACTCGGAATGTCCTTACTCCGTTCACTGATATTAAACTGACCGCTCTGTAGTTACTCGGAATGTCCTTACTCCGTTCCCTGATATTAAACTGACCGCTCTGTAGTTACTCGGAATGTCCTTACTCCCTTTCACTGATATTAAACTGACCGCTCTGTAGTTACTCGGAATGTCCTTACTCCCTTTCACTGATATTAATCTGACCGCTCTGTAGTTACTCGGAATGTCCTTACTCCGTTCACTGATATTAAACTGACCGCTCTGTAGTTACTCGGAATGTCCTTACTCCGTTCACTGATATTAAACTGACCGCTCTGTAGTTACTCGGAATGTTCTTACTCCGTTCACTGATATTAAACTGACCGCTCTGTAGTTACTCGGAATGTCCTTACTCCGTTCCCTGATATTAAACTGACCGCTCTGTAGTTACTCGGAATGTCCTTACTCCCTTTCACTGATATTAAACTGACCGCTCTGTAGTTACTTGGAATGTCCTTACTCCCTTTCACTGATATTAAACTGACCGCTCTGTAGTTATTCGGAATGTCCTTACTCCGTTCACTGATATTAAACTGACCGCTCTGTAGTTACTCGGAATGTCCTTACTCCCTTTCACTGATATTAAACTGACCGCTCTGTAGTTACTCGGAATGTCCTTACTCCCTTTCACTGATATTAAACTGACCGCTCTGTAGTTATTCGGAATGTCCTTACTCCGTTCACTGATATTAAACTGACCGCTCTGCAGTTACTCGGAATGTCCTTACTCCGTTCACTGATATTAAACTGACCTCTCTGTAGTTACTCGGAATGTCCTTACTCCGTTCACTGATATTAAACTGACCGCTCTGTAGTTACTCGCAATGTCCTTACTCCGTTCACTGATATTAAACTGACCGCTCGGTAGTTACTCGGAATGTCCATACTCCGTTCACTGATATTAAACTGACCGCTCTGTAGTTTCTCGGAATGTCCTTACTCCCGTTCACTGATATTAAACTGACCGCTCTGTAGTTACTCGGAATGTCCTTACTCCGTTCACTGATATTAAACTGACCGCTCTGTAGTTACTCGGAATGTCCTTACTCCGTTCACTGATATTAAACTGACCGCTCGGTAGTTACTCGGAATGTCCTTACTCCGTTCACTGATATTAAACTGACCGCTCTGTAGTTACTCGGAATGTCCTTACTCCCGTTCACTGATATTAAACTGACCGCTCTGTAGTAACTCGGAATGTCCTTACTCCGTTCACTGATATTAAACTGACCGCTCTGTAGTTACTCGGAATGTCCTTACTCCCGTTCACTGATATTAAACTGACCGCTCTGTAGTAACTCGGAATGTCCTTACTCCGTTCACTGATATTAAACTGACCGCTCTGTAGTTACTCGGAATGTCCTTACTCCCTTTCACTGATATTAAACTGACCGCTCTGTAGTTACTCGGAATGTCCTTACTCCGTTCACTGATATTAAACTGACCGCTCTGTAGTTACTCAGAATGTCCTTACTCCCTTTGACTGATATTAAACTGACCGCTCTGTAGTTACTCGGAATGTCCTTACTCCCTTTCACTGATATTAAACTGACCGCTCTGTAGTTACTCGGAATGTCCTTACTCCCGTTCACTGATATTAAACTGACCGCTCTGTAGTGACTCGGAATGTCCTTACTCCGGTAACTGATATTAAACTGACCGCTCTGTAGTTACTCAGAATGTCCTTACTCCCTTTGACTGATATTAAACTGACCGCTCTGTAGTAACTCGGAATGTCCTTACTCCGTTCACTGATATTAAACTGACCGCTCTGTAGTTACTCGGAATGTCCTTACTCCGGTCACTGATATTAAACTGACCGCTCTGTAGTTACTCGGAATGTCCTTACTCCGTTCACTGATATTAAACTGACCGCTCTGTAGTTACACGGAATGTCCTTACTCCCTTTCACTGATATTAAACTGACCGCTCTGTAGTTACTCAGAATGTCCTTACTCCCTTTCTCTGATATTAAACTGACCGCTCTGTAGTTACTCGGAATGTCCTGACTCCGTTCACTGATATTAAACTGACCGCTCTGTAGTTACTCGGAATGTCCTTACTCCCTTTCGCTGATAGTAAACTGACCGCTCTGTAGTTACTCGGAATGTCCTTACTCCGATCACTGATATTAAACTGACTGCTCTGTAGTTACTCGGAATGTCCTTACTCCGTTCACTGATATTAAACTGACCTCTCTGTAGTTACTTGGAATGTCCTTACTCCGTTCACTGATATTAAACTGACCGCTCTGTAGTTACTCGGAATGTCCATACTCCGTTCACTGATATTAAACTGACCGCTCTGTAGTTACTCGGAATGTCCTTAGTCCATTCACTGATATTAAACTGACCGCTCTGTAGTTCCTCGGAATGTCCTTACTCCGTTCACTGATATTAAACTGACCGCTCTGTAGTTCCTCGGAATGTTCTTACTCCGTTCACTGATATTAAACTGACCGCTCTGTAGTTACTCGGAATATCCTTACTCCCGTTCACTGATATTAAACTGACCGCTCTGTAGTTACTCGGAATGTCCTTACTCCGTTCACTGATATTAAACTGACCGCTCTGTAGTTACTCGGAATGTCCTTACTCCGTTCACTGATATTAAACTGACCGCTCTGTAGTTACTCGGAATGTCCTTACTCCGTTCACTGATATTAAACTGACCGCTCTGTAGTTACTCGGAATGTCCTTACTCTGTTCACTGATATTAAACTGACCGCTCTGTAGTTACTCGGAATGCCCTTACTCCGTTCACTGATATTAAACTGACCGCTCTGTAGTTACTCGGAATGTCCTTACTCCCGTTCACTGATATTAAACTGACCGCTCTGTAGTTACTCGGAATGTCCTTACTCCGTTCACTGAAATTAAACTGACCGCTCTGTAATTACTCGGAATGTCCTTACTCCCTTTCACTGATATTAAACTGACCGCTCTGTAGTTACTCGGAATGTCCTTACTCCGTTCACTGAAAATAAACTGACCGCTCTGTAGTTACTCGGAATGTCCATACTCCCTTTCACTGATATTAAACTGACCGCTCTGTAGTTACTCGGAATGTCCTTACTCCCTTTCACTGATATTAAACTGACCGCTCTGTAGTTACTCGGAATGTCCTTACTCTGTTCACTGATATTAAACTGACCGCTCTGTAGTTACTCGGAATGTCCTTACTCCGTTCACTGATATTAAACTGACCGCTCTGTAGTTACTCGGAATGTCCTTACTCCGTTCACTGAAAATAAACTGACCGCTCTGTAGTTACTCGGAATGTCCTTACTCCCTTTCACTGATATTCAACTGACCGCTCTGTAGTTACTCGTAATGTCCTTACTCCGTTCACTGAAAATAAACTGACCGCTCTGTAGTTACTCGGAATGTCCTTACTCCCTTTCACTGATATTCAACTGACCGCTCTGTAGTTACTCGGAATGTCCTTACTCCCTTTAACTGACATTAAACTGACCGCTCTGTAGTTACTCGGAATGTCCTTACTCCCTTTCACTGATATTAAACTGACCGCTCTGTAGTTACTCGGAATGTCCATACTCCGTTCACTGATATTAAACTGACGGCTCTGTAGTTACTCGGAATGTCCATACTCCGTTCACTGATATTAAACTGACCGCTCTGTAGTTACTCGGAATGTCCTTACTCCGTTCACTGATATTAAACTGACCGCTCTGTAGTTACTCGGAATGTCCTTACTCCCTTTCACTGATATTAAACTGACCGCTCTGTAGTTATCTCGGAATGTCCTTACTCCGTTCACTGA
Organism: Scyliorhinus torazame; assembly: GCF_047496885.1. Lineage (NCBI taxonomy): Eukaryota > Metazoa > Chordata > Chondrichthyes > Carcharhiniformes > Scyliorhinidae > Scyliorhinus > Scyliorhinus torazame. Next base: position 2,012,283 of record NC_092708.1, on the reverse strand, counting down.
TATTAAACTGACCGCTCTGTAGTTACTCGGAATGTCCTTACTCCGTTCACTGATATTAAACTGACCGCTCTGTAGTTACTCGGAATGTCCTTACTCCGTTCACTGATATTAAACTGACCGCTCTGTAGTTATCTCGGAATGTCCTTACTCCCTTTCACTTATATTAAACTGACCGCTCTGTAGTTACTCGGAATGTCCTTACTCCGTTCACTGATATTAAACTGACCGCTCTGTAGTTATCTCGGAATGTCCTTACTCCGTTCACTGATATTAAACTGACCGCTCTGTAGTTACTCGGAATGTCCTTACTCCCTTTCACTTATATTAAACTGACCGCTCTGTAGTTACTCGGAATGTCCTTACTCCGTTCACTGATATTAAACTGACCGCTCTGTAGTTACTCGGAATGTCCTGACTCCGATCACTGTTATTAAACTGACCGCTCTGTAGTTACTCGGAATGTCCTTACTCCGTTCACTGATATTAAACTGACCGCTCTGTAGTTACTCGGAATGTCCTTACTCCCTTTCGCTGATATTAAACTGACCGCTCTGTAGTTACTCGGAATGTCCTTACTCCCTTTCGCTGATAGTAAACTGACCGCTCTGTAGTTACTCGGAATGTCCTTACTCCCTTTCGCTGATATTAAACTGACCTCTCTGTAGTTACTCGCCATGTCCTGACTCCGTTCACTGATATTAAACTGACCGTTCTGTAGTTATTCGCCATGTCCTGACTCCGTTCACTGATATTAAACTGACCGCTCTGTAGTTACTCGGAATGTCCTGACTCCGTTCATTGATAGTAAACTGACCGCTCTGTAGTTACTCGGAATGTCCTTACTCCCTTTCGCTGATATTAAACTGACCGCTCTGTAGTTACTCGGAATGTCCTTACTCCCTTTCGCTGATATTAAACTGACCGCTCTGTAGTTACTCGGAATGTCCTTACTCCGTTCATTGATAGTAAACTGACCGCTCTGTAGTTACTCGGAATGTCCTTACTCCCTTTCGCTGATATTAAACTGACCTCTCTGTAGTTACTCGCCATGTCCTGATTCCGTTCACTGATATTAAACTGACCGCTCTGTAGTTACTCGCCATGTCCTGACTCCGTTCACTGATATTAAACTGACCGCTCTGTAGTTACTCGGAATGTCCTTACTCCCTTTCGCTGATATTAAACTGACCGCTCTGTAGTTACTCGGAATGTCCTTACTCCCTTTCACTGATATTAAACTGACCGCTCTGTAGTTATCTCGGAATGTCCTTACTCCGTTCACTGATATTAAACTGACCGCTCTGCAGTTACTCGGAATATCCTTACTCCCGTTCACTGATATTAAACTGACCGCTCTGTAGTTACTCGGAATGTCCTTACTCCGTTCACTGATATTAAACTGACCGCTCTGTAGTTACTCGGAATGTCCTTACTCCGTTCACTGATATTAAACTGACCGCTCTGTAGTTACTCGGAATGTCCTTACTCCGTTCACTGATATTAAACTGACCGCTCTGTAGTTACTCGGAATGTCCTTTCTCTGTTCACTGATATTAAACTGACCGCTCTGTAGTTACTCGGAATGCCCTTCCTCCGTTCACTGATATTAAACTGACCGCTCTGTAGTTACTCGGAATGTCCTTACTCCCGTTCACTGATATTAAACTGACCGCTCTGTAGTTACTCGGAATGTCCTTACTCCCTTTCACTGATATTAAACTGACCGCTCTGTAGTTACTCGGAATGTCCTTACTCCCTTTCACTGATATTAAACTGACCGCTCTGTAGTTACTCGGAATGTCCTTACTCCGTTCACTGAAAATAAACTGACCGCTCTGTAATTACTCGGAATGTCCTTACTCCCTTTCACTGATATTAAACTGACCGCTCTGTAGTTACTCGGAATGTCCTTACTCCGTTCACTGAAAATAAACTGACCGCTCTGTAGTTACTCGGAATGTCCTTACTCCGTTCACTGAAAATAAACTGACCGCTCTGTAGTTACTCGGAATGTCCTTACTCCCTTTCACTGATATTAAACTGACCGCTCTGTAGTTACTCGGAATGTCCTTACTCCCTTTCACTGATATTAAACTGACCGCTCTGTAGTTCTTCGGAATGTCCTTACTCCGATCACTGATATTAAACTGACCTCTCTGTAGTTACTCGGAATGTCCTTACTCCGTTCACTGATATTAAACTGACCGCTCTGTAGTTACTCGGAATGTCCTTACTCCGTTCACTGATATTAAACTGACCGCTCTGTAGTTACTCGGAATGTCCTTACTCCCTTTCACTGATATTAAACTGACCGCTCTGTAGTTCCTCGGAATGTCCTTACTCCGATCACTGATATTAAACTGACCTCTCTGCAGTTACTCGGAATGTCCTTACTCCGTTCACTGATATTAAACTGACCGCTCTGTAGTTACTCGGAATGTCCTTACTCCGTTCACTGATATTAAACTGACCGCTCTGTAGTTACTCGGAATGTCCTTACTCCCTTTCACTGATATTAAACTGACCGCTCTGTAGTTACTCGGAATGTCCTTCCTCCCTTTCACTGATATTCAACTGACCGCTCTGTAGTTACTCGGAATGTCCTTACTACGTTCACTGATATTAAACTGACCGCTCTGTAGTTACTCGGAATGTCCATACTCCCTTTCACTGATATTAAACTGACCGCTCTGTAGTTACTCGGAATGTCCTTACTCCGTTCACTGAAATTAAACTGACCGCTCTGTAATTACTCGGAATGTCCTTACTCCCTTTCACTGATATTAAACTGACCGCTCTGTAGTTACTCGGAATGTCCTTACTCCGTTCACTGAAAATAAACTGACCGCTCTGTAGTTACTCGGAATGTCCATACTCCCTTTCACTGATATTAAACTGACCGCTCTGTAGTTACTCGGAATGTCCTTACTCCCTTTCACTGATATTAAACTGACCGCTCTGTAGTTACTCGGAATGTCCTTACTCTGTTCACTGATATTAAACTGACCGCTCTGTAGTTACTCGGAATGTCCTTACTCCGTTCACTGATATTAAACTGACCGCTCTGTAGTTACTCGGAATGTCCTTACTCCGTTCACTGAAAATAAACTGACCGCTCTGTAGTTACTCGGAATGTCCTTACTCCCTTTCACTGATATTCAACTGACCGCTCTGTAGTTACTCGTAATGTCCTTACTCCGTTCACTGAAAATAAACTGACCGCTCTGTAGTTACTCGGAATGTCCTTACTCCCTTTCACTGATATTCAACTGACCGCTCTGTAGTTACTCGGAATGTCCTTACTCCCTTTAACTGACATTAAACTGACCGCTCTGTAGTTACTCGGAATGTCCTTACTCCCTTTCACTGATATTAAACTGACCGCTCTGTAGTTACTCGGAATGTCCATACTCCGTTCACTGATATTAAACTGACGGCTCTGTAGTTACTCGGAATGTCCATACTCCGTTCACTGATATTAAACTGACCGCTCTGTAGTTACTCGGAATGTCCTTACTCCGTTCACTGATATTAAACTGACCGCTCTGTAGTTACTCGGAATGTCCTTACTCCCTTTCACTTATATTAAACTGACCGCTCTGTAGTTACTCGGAATGTCCTTACTCCGTTCACTGATATTAAACTGACCGCTCTGTAGTTACTCGGAATGTCCTGACTCCGATCACTGTTATTAAACTGACCGCTCTGTAGTTACTCGGAATGTCCTTACTCCGTTCACTGATATTAAACTGACCGCTCTGTAGTTACTCGGAATGTCCTTACTCCCTTTCGCTGATATTAAACTGACCGCTCTGTAGTTACTCGGAATGTCCTTACTCCCTTTCGCTGATAGTAAACTGACCGCTCTGTAGTTACTCGGAATGTCCTTACTCCCTTTCGCTGATATTAAACTGACCTCTCTGTAGTTACTCGCCATGTCCTGACTCCGTTCACTGATATTAAACTGACCGTTCTGTAGTTATTCGCCATGTCCTGACTCCGTTCACTGATATTAAACTGACCGCTCTGTAGTTACTCGGAATGTCCTGACTCCGTTCATTGATAGTAAACTGACCGCTCTGTAGTTACTCGGAATGTCCTTACTCCCTTTCGCTGATATTAAACTGACCGCTCTGTAGTTACTCGGAATGTCCTTACTCCCTTTCGCTGATATTAAACTGACCGCTCTGTAGTTACTCGGAATGTCCTTACTCCGTTCATTGATAGTAAACTGACCGCTCTGTAGTTACTCGGAATGTCCTTACTCCCTTTCGCTGATATTAAACTGACCTCTCTGTAGTTACTCGCCATGTCCTGATTCCGTTCACTGATATTAAACTGACCGCTCTGTAGTTACTCGCCATGTCCTGACTCCGTTCACTGATATTAAACTGACCGCTCTGTAGTTACTCGGAATGTCCTTACTCCCTTTCGCTGATATTAAACTGACCGCTCTGTAGTTACTCGGAATGTCCTTACTCCCTTTCACTGATATTAAACTGACCGCTCTGTAGTTATCTCGGAATGTCCTTACTCCGTTCACTGATATTAAACTGACCGCTCTGCAGTTACTCGGAATATCCTTACTCCCGTTCACTGATATTAAACTGACCGCTCTGTAGTTACTCGGAATGTCCTTACTCCGTTCACTGATATTAAACTGACCGCTCTGTAGTTACTCGGAATGTCCTTACTCCGTTCACTGATATTAAACTGACCGCTCTGTAGTTACTCGGAATGTCCTTACTCCGTTCACTGATATTAAACTGACCGCTCTGTAGTTACTCGGAATGTCCTTTCTCTGTTCACTGATATTAAACTGACCGCTCTGTAGTTACTCGGAATGCCCTTCCTCCGTTCACTGATATTAAACTGACCGCTCTGTAGTTACTCGGAATGTCCTTACTCCCGTTCACTGATATTAAACTGACCGCTCTGTAGTTACTCGGAATGTCCTTACTCCCTTTCACTGATATTAAACTGACCGCTCTGTAGTTACTCGGAATGTCCTTACTCCCTTTCACTGATATTAAACTGACCGCTCTGTAGTTACTCGGAATGTCCTTACTCCGTTCACTGAAAATAAACTGACCGCTCTGTAATTACTCGGAATGTCCTTACTCCCTTTCACTGATATTAAACTGACCGCTCTGTAGTTACTCGGAATGTCCTTACTCCGTTCACTGAAAATAAACTGACCGCTCTGTAGTTACTCGGAATGTCCTTACTCCGTTCACTGAAAATAAACTGACCGCTCTGTAGTTACTCGGAATGTCCTTACTCCCTTTCACTGATATTAAACTGACCGCTCTGTAGTTACTCGGAATGTCCTTACTCCCTTTCACTGATATTAAACTGACCGCTCTGTAGTTCTTCGGAATGTCCTTACTCCGATCACTGATATTAAACTGACCTCTCTGTAGTTACTCGGAATGTCCTTACTCCGTTCACTGATATTAAACTGACCGCTCTGTAGTTACTCGGAATGTCCTTACTCCGTTCACTGATATTAAACTGACCGCTCTGTAGTTACTCGGAATGTCCTTACTCCCTTTCACTGATATTAAACTGACCGCTCTGTAGTTCCTCGGAATGTCCTTACTCCGATCACTGATATTAAACTGACCTCTCTGCAGTTACTCGGAATGTCCTTACTCCGTTCACTGATATTAAACTGACCGCTCTGTAGTTACTCGGAATGTCCTTACTCCGTTCACTGATATTAAACTGACCGCTCTGTAGTTACTCGGAATGTCCTTACTCCCTTTCACTGATATTAAACTGACCGCTCTGTAGTTACTCGGAATGTCATTCCTCCCTTTCACTGATATTCAACTGACCGCTCTGTAGTTACTCGGAATGTTCTTACTACGTTCACTGATATTAAACTGACCGCTCTGTAGTTACTCGGAATGTCCATACTCCCTTTCACTGATATTAAACTGACCGCTCTGTAGTTACTCGGAATGTCCTTACTCCCTTTAACTGACATTAAACTGACCGCTCTGTAGTAACTCGGAATGTCCTTACTCCCTTTCACTGATATTAAACTGACCGCTCTGTAGTTACTCGGAATGTCCTTACTCCCTTTAACTGACATTAAACTGACCGCTCTGTAGTTACTCGGAATGTCCTTACTCCGTTCACTGATATTAAACTGACCGCTCTGTAGTTACTCGGAATGTCCTTACTCCCTTTCACTGATATTAAACTGACCGCTCTGTAGTTACTCGGAATGTCCTTACTCCCTTTCACTGATATTAAACTGACCGCTCTGTAGTTATCTCGGAATGTCCTTACTCCGATCACTGATATTAAACTGACCTCTCTGCAGTTACTCGGAATGTCCTTACTCCCTTTCACTGATATTAAACTGACCGCTCTGTAGTTATCTCGGAATGTCCTTACTCCGATCACTGATATTAAACTGACCTCTCTGCAGTTACTCGGAATGTCCTTACTCCGTTCACTGATATTAAACTGACCGCTCTGTAGTTACTCGGAATGTCCTTACTCCGTTCACTGATATTAAACTGACCGCTCTGTAGTTACTCGGAATATCCTTACTCCCGTTCACTGATATTAAACTGACCGCTCTGTAGTTACTCGGAATGTCCTTACTCCGTTCACTGATATTAAACTGACCGCTCTGTAGTTACTCGGAATGTCCTTACTCCGTTCACTGATATTAAACTGACCGCTCTGTAGTTACTCGGAATGTCCTTACTCCCTTTCACTGATATTAAACTGACCGCTCTGTAGTTACTCGGAACGTCCTTACTCCAGTCACTGATATTAAACTGACCGCTCTGTAGTTACTCGGAATGTCCTTACTCCCTTTCACTGATATTAAACTGACCGCTCTGTAGTTACTCGGAATGTCCTTACTCCGTTCACTGATATTAAACTGACCGCTCTGTAGTTACTCGGAATGTCCTTACTCTGTTCACTGATATTAAACTGACCGCTCTGTAGTTACTCGGAATGCCCTTACTCCGTTCACTGATATTAAACTGACCGCTCTGTAGTTACTCGGAATGTCCTTACTCCGTTCACTGATATTAAACTGACCGCTCTGTAATTACTCGGAATGTCCTTACTCCCTTTCACTGATATTAAACTGACCGCTCTGTAGTTACTCGGAATGTCCTTACTCCGTTCACTGAAAATAAACTGACCGCTCTGTAGTTACTCGGAATGTCCATACTCCCTTTCACTGATATTAAACTGACCGCTCTGTAGTTACTCGGAATATCCTTACTCCCTTTCACTGATATTCAACTGACCGCTCTGTAGTTACTCGGAATGTCCTTACTACGTTCACTGATATTAAACTGACCGCTCTGTAGTTACTCGGAATGTCCATACTCCCTTTCACTGATATTAAACTGACCGCTCTGTAGTTACTCGGAATGTCCTTACTCCCTTTAACTGACATTAAACTGACCGCTCTGTAGTAACTCGGAATGTCCTTACTCCCTTTCACTGATATTAAACTGACCGCTCTGTAGTTACTCGGAATGTCCTTACTCCCTTTAACTGACATTAAACTGACCGCTCTGTAGTTACTCGGAATGTCCTTACTCCGTTCACTGATATTAAACTGACCGCTCTGTAGTTACTCGGAATGTCCTTACTCCCTTTCACTGATATTAAACTGACCGCTCTGTAGTTACTCGGAATGTCCTTACTCCCTTTCACTGATATTAAACTGACCGCTCTGTAGTTATCTCGGAATGTCCTTACTCCGTTCACTGATATTAAACTGACCGCTCTGTAGTTACTCGGAATGTCCTTACTCCGTTCACTGATATTAAACTGACCGCTCTGTAGTTACTCGGAATGTCCTTACTCCGTTCACTGATATTAAACTGACCGCTCTGTAGTTACTCGGAATGTCCTTACTCCGGTCACTGATATTAAACTGACCGCTCTGTAGTTACTCGGAATGTCCTTACTCCGTTCACTGATATTAAACTGACCGCTCTGTAGTTACTCAGAATGTCCTTACTCCCTTTCTCTGATATTAAACTGACCGCTCTGTAGTTACTCGGAATGTCCTGACTCCGTTCACTGATATTAAACTGACCGCTCTGTAGTTACTCGGAATGTCCTTACTCCCTTTCGCTGATAGTAAACTGACCGCTCTGTAGTTACTCGGAATGTCCTTACTCCGATCACTGATATTAAACTGACTGCTCTGTAGTTACTCGGAATGTCCTTACTCCGTTCACTGATATTAAACTGACCGCTCTGTAGTTACTCGGAATGTCCTTACTCCGTTCACTGATATTAAACTGACCGCTCTGTAGTTACACGGAATGTCCTTACTCCCTTTCACTGATATTAAACTGACCGCTCTGTAGTTACTCAGAATGTCCTTACTCCCTTTCACTGATATTAAACTGACCGCTCTGTAGTTACTCGGAATGTCCTGACTCCGTTCACTGATATTAAACTGACCGCTCTGTAGTTACTCGGAATGTCCTTACTCCCTTTCGCTGATATTAAACTGACCGCTCTGTAGTTACTCGGAATGTCCTTACTCCGATCACTGATATTAAACTGACTGCTCTGTAGTTACTCGGAATGTCCTTACTCCGTTCACTGATATTAAACTGACCGCTCTGTAGTTACTCGGAATGTCCATACTCCGTTCACTGATATTAAACTGACCGCTCTGTAGTTACTCGGAATGTCCTTAGTCCGTTCACTGATATTAAACTGACCGCTCTGTAGTTCCTCGGAATGTCCTTACTCCGTTCACTGATATTAAACTGACCGCTCTGTAGTTCCTCGGAATGTTCTTACTCCGTTCACTGATATTAAACTGACCGCTCTGTAGTTACTCGGAATATCCTTACTCCCGTTCACTGATATTAAACTGACCGCTCTGTAGTTACTCGGAATGTCCTTACTCCGTTCACTGATATTAAACTGACCGCTCTGTAGTTACTCGGAATGTCCTTACTCCGTTCACTGATATTAAACTGACCGCTCTGTAGTTACTCGGAATGTCCTTACTCCCTTTCACTGATATTAAACTGACCGCTCTGTAGTTACTCGGAACGTCCTTACTCCAGTCACTGATATTAAACTGACCGCTCTGTAGTTACTCGGAATGTCCTTACTCCCTTTCACTGATATTAAACTGACCGCTCTGTAGTTACTCGGAATGTCCTTACTCCGTTCACTGATATTAAACTGACCGCTCTGTAGTTACTCGGAATGTCCTTACTCTGTTCACTGATATTAAACTGACCGCTCTGTAGTTACTCGGAATGCCCTTACTCCGTTCACTGATATTAAACTGACCGCTCTGTAGTTACTCGGAATGTCCTTACTCCGTTCACTGATATTAAACTGACCGCTCTGTAATTACTCGGAATGTCCTTACTCCCTTTCACTGATATTAAACTGACCGCTCTGTAGTTACTCGGAATGTCCTTACTCCGTTCACTGAAAATAAACTGACCGCTCTGTAGTTACTCGGAATGTCCATACTCCCTTTCACTGATATTAAACTGACCGCTCTGTAGTTACTCGGAATATCCTTACTCCCTTTCACTGATATTAAACTGACCGCTCTGTAGTTACTCGGAATGTCCTTACTCTGTTCACTGATATTAAACTGACCGCTCTGTAGTTACTCGGAATGTCCTTACTCCGTTCACTGATATTAAACTGACCGCTCTGTAGTTACTCGGAATGTCCTTACTCCGTTCACTGAAAATAAACTGACCGCTCTGTAGTTACTCGGAATGTCCTTACTCCCTTTCACTGATATTCAACTGACCGCTCTGTAGTTACTCGTAATGTCCTTACTCCGTTCACTGAAAATAAACTGACCGCTCTGTAGTTACTCGGAATGTCCTTACTCCCTTTCACTGATATTCAACTGACCGCTCTGTAGTTACTCGGAATGTCCTTATTCCCTTTAACTGACATTAAACTGACCGCTCTGTAGTTACTCGGAATGTCCTTACTCCCTTTCACTGATATTAAACTGACCGCTCTGTAGTTACTCGGAATGTCCATACTCCGTTCACTGATATTAAACTGACGGCTCTGTAGTTACTCGGAATGTCCATACTCCGTTCACTGATATTAAACCGACCGCTCTGTAGTTACTCGGAATGTCCTTACTCCGTTCACTGATATTAAAGTGACCGCTCTGTAGTTACTCGGAATGTCCATACTCCCTTTCACTGATATTAAACTGACCGCTCTGTAGTTACTCGGAATGTCCTTACTCCCTTTAACTGACATTAAACTGACCGCTCTGTAGTTACTCGGAATGTCCTTACTCCCTTTCACTGATATTAAACTGACCGCTCTGTAGTTACTCGGAATGTCCTTACTCCCTTTAACTGACATTAAACTGACCGCTCTGTAGTTACTCGGAATGTCCTTCCTCCGTTCACTGATATTAAACTGACCGCTCTGTAGTTACTCGGAATGTCCTTACTCCCTTTCACTGATATTAAACTGACCGCTCTGTAGTTACTCGGAATGTCCTTACTCCCTTTCACTGATATTAAACTGACCGCTCTGTAGTTATCTCGGAATGTCCTTACTCCGTTCACTGATATTAAACTGACCGCTCTGTAGTTACTCGGAATGTCCTTACTCCGTTCACTGATATTAAACTGACCGCTCTGTAGTTACTCGGAATGTCCTGACTCCGATCACTGTTATTAAACTGACCGCTCTGTAGTTACTCGGAATGTCCTTACTCCGTTCACTGATATTAAACTGACCTCTCTGTAGTTACTCGGAATGTCCTTACTCCGTTCACTGATATTAAACTGACCGCTCTGTAGTTACTCGGAATGTCCTTACTCCCTTTCACTGATATTAATCTGACCGCTCTGTAGTTACTCGGAATGTCCTTACTCCGTTCACTGATATTAAACTGACCGCTCTGTAGTTACTCGGAATGTCCTTACTCCCTTTCACTGATATTAAACTGACCGCTCTGTAGTTACTCGGAATGTCCTGACTCCGTTCACTGATATTAAACTGACCGCTCTGTAGTTACTCGGAATGTCCTTACTCCCTTTCGCTGATATTAAACTGACCGCTCTGTAGTTACTCGGAATGTCCTTACTCCGTTCATTGATATTCAACTGACCGCTCTGTAGTTACTCGTAATGTCCTTACTCCGTTCACTGAAAATAAACTGACCGCTCTGTAGTTACTCGGAATGTCCTTACTCCCTTTCACTGATATTCAACTGACCGCTCTGTAGTTACTCGGAATGTCCTTATTCCCTTTAACTGACATTAAACTGACCGCTCTGTAGTTACTCGGAATGTCCTTACTCCCTTTCACTGATATTAAACTGACCGCTCTGTAGTTACTCGGAATGTCCTTACTCCCTTTCACTGATATTAAACTGACCGCTCTGTAGTTCCTCGGAATGTCCTTACTCCGATCACTGATATTAAACTGACCTCTCTGTAGTTACTCGGAATGTCCTTACTCCGTTCACTGATATTAAACTGACCGCTCTGTAGTTACTCGGAATGTCCTTACTCCCTTTCACTGATATTAAACTGACCGCTCTGTAGTTACTCGGAATGTCCTTACTCCCTTTCACTGATATTCAACTGACCGCTCTGTAGTTACTCGGAATGTCCTTACTACGTTCACTGATATTAAACTGACCGCTCTGTAGTTACTCGGAATGTCCATACTCCCTTTCACTGATATTAAACTGACCGCTCTGTAGTTACTCGGAATGTCCTTACTCCCTTTAACTGACATTAAACTGACCGCTCTGTAGTTACTCGGAATGTCCTTACTCCCTTTCACTGATATTAAACTGACCGCTCTGTAGTTACTCGGAATGTCCTTACTCCCTTTAACTGACATTAAACTGACCGCTCTGTAGTTACTCGGAATGTCCTTCCTCCGTTCACTGATATTAAACTGACCGCTCTGTAGTTACTCGGAATGTCCTTACTCCCTTTCACTGATATTAAACTGACCGCTCTGTAGTTACTCGGAATGTCCTTACTCCCTTTCACTGATATTAAACTGACCGCTCTGTAGTTATCTCGGAATGTCCTTACTCCGTTCACTGATATTAAACTGACCGCTCTGTAGTTACTCGGAATGTCCTTACTCCGTTCACTGATATTAAACTGACCGCTCTGTAGTTACTCGGAATGTCCTGACTCCGATCACTGTTATTAAACTGACCGCTCTGTAGTTACTCGGAATGTCCTTACTCCGTTCACTGATATTAAACTGACCTCTCTGTAGTTACTCGGAATGTCCTTACTCCGTTCACTGATATTAAACTGACCGCTCTGTAGTTACTCGGAATGTCCTTACTCCCTTTCACTGATATTAATCTGACCGCTCTGTAGTTACTCGGAATGTCCTTACTCCGTTCACTGATATTAAACTGACCGCTCTGTAGTTACTCGGAATGTCCTTACTCCCTTTCACTGATATTAAACTGACCGCTCTGTAGTTACTCGGAATGTCCTGACTCCGTTCACTGATATTAAACTGACCGCTCTGTAGTTACTCGGAATGTCCTTACTCCCTTTCGCTGATATTAAACTGACCGCTCTGTAGTTACTCGGAATGTCCTTACTCCGTTCATTGATATTCAACTGACCGCTCTGTAGTTACTCGTAATGTCCTTACTCCGTTCACTGAAAATAAACTGACCGCTCTGTAGTTACTCGGAATGTCCTTACTCCCTTTCACTGATATTCAACTGACCGCTCTGTAGTTACTCGGAATGTCCTTATTCCCTTTAACTGACATTAAACTGACCGCTCTGTAGTTACTCGGAATGTCCTTACTCCTTTTCACTGATATTAAACTGACCGCTCTGTAGTTACTCGGAATGTCCATTCTCCGTTCACTGATATTAAACTGACGGCTCTGTAGTTACTCGGAATGTCCATACTCCGTTCACTGATATTAAACTGACCGCTCTGTAGTTACTCGGAATGTCCTTACTCCGTTCACTGATATTAAAGTGACCGCTCTGTAGTTACTCGGAATGTCCTTACTCCCTTTCACTGATATTAAACTGACCGCTCTGTAGTTATCTCGGAATGTCCTTACTCCGTTCACTGATATTAAACTGACCGCTCTGTAGTTACTCGGAATGTCCTTACTCCGTTCACTGATATTAAACTGACCGCTCTGTAGTTACTCGGAATGTCCTTACTCCCTTTCACTGATATTAAACTGACCGCTCTGTAGTTACTCGGAATGTCCTTACTCCCTTTCACTGATATTAAACTGACCGCTCTGTAGTTATCTCGGAATGTCCTTACTCCCTTTCACTTATATTAAACTGACCGCTCTGTAGTTACTCGGAATGTCCTTACTCCGTTAACTGATATTAAACTGACCGCTCTGTAGTTATCTCGGAATGTCCTTACTCCGTTCACTGATATTAAACTGACCGCTCTGTAGTTACTCGGAATGTCCTTACTCCCTTTCACTTATATTAAACTGACCGCTCTGTAGTTACTCGGAATGTCCTTACTCCGTTCACTGATATTAAACTGACCGCTCTGTAGTTACTCGGAATGTCCTGACTCCGATCACTGTTATTAAACTGACCGCTCTGTAGTTACTCGGAATGTCCTTACTCCGTTCACTGATATTAAACTGACCGCTCTGTAGTTACTCGGAATGTCCTTACTCCCTTTCGCTGATATTAAACTGACCGCTCTGTAGTTACTCGGAATGTCCTTACTCCCTTTCGCTGATAGTAAACTGACCGCTCTGTAGTTACTCGGAATGTCCTTACTCCCTTTCGCTGATATTAAACTGACCTCTCTGTAGTTACTCGCCATGTCCTGACTCCGTTCACTGATATTAAACTGACCGCTCTGTAGTTACTCGCCATGTCCTGACTCCGTTCACTGATATTAAACTGACCGCTCTGTAGTTACTCGGAATGTCCTGACTCCGTTCACTGATATTAAACTGACCGCTCTGTAGTTACTCGGAATGTCCTGACTCCGTTCATTGATAGTAAACTGACCGCTCTGTAGTTACTCGGAATGTCCTTACTCCCTTTCGCTGATATTAAACTGACCGCTCTGTAGTTACTCGGAATGTCCTTACTCCCTTTCGCTGATATTAAACTGACCGCTCTGTAGTTACTCGGAATGTCCATACTCCGTTCATTGATAGTAAACTGACCGCTCTGTAGTTACTCGGAATGTCCTTACTCCCTTTCGCTGATATTAAACTGACCTCTCTGTAGTTACTCGCCATGTCCTGATTCCGTTCACTGATATTAAACTGACCGCTCTGTAGTTACTCGCCATGTCCTGACTCCGTTCACTGATATTAAACTGACCGCTCTGTAATTACTCGGAATGTCCTTACTCCGTTCACTGATATTAAACTGACCGCTCTGTAGTTACTCGGAATGTCCTTACTCCCTTTCGCTGATATTAAACTGACCGCTCTGTAGTTACTCGGAATGTCCTTACTCCCTTTCACTGATATTAAACTGACCGCTCTGTAGTTATCTCGGAATGTCCTTACTCCGTTCACTGATATTAAACTGACCGCTCTGCAGTTACTCGGAATATCCTTACTCCCGTTCACTGATATTAAACTGACCGCTCTGTAGTTACTCGGAATGTCCTTACTCCGTTCACTGATATTAAACTGACCGCTCTGTAGTTACTCGGAATGTCCTTACTCCGTTCACTGATATTAAACTGACCGCTCTGTAGTTACTCGGAATGTCCTTACTCCGTTCACTGATATTAAACTGACCGCTCTGTAGTTACTCGGAATGTCCTTTCTCTGTTCACTGATATTAAACTGACCGCTCTGTAGTTACTCGGAATGCCCTTCCTCCGTTCACTGATATTAAACTGACCGCTCTGTAGTTACTCGGAATGTCCTTACTCCCGTTCACTGATATTAAACTGACCGCTCTGTAGTTACTCGGAATGTCCTTACTCCCTTTCACTGATATTAAACTGACCGCTCTGTAGTTACTCGGAATGTCCTTACTCCGTTCACTGAAAATAAACTGACCGCTCTGTAATTACTCGGAATGTCCTTACTCCCTTTCACTGATATTAAACTGACCGCTCTGTAGTTACTCGGAATGTCCTTACTCCGTTCACTGAAAATAAACTGACCGCTCTGTAGTTACTCCGAATGTCCTTACTCCGTTCACTGAAAATAAACTGACCGCTCTGTAGTTACTCGGAATGTCCTTACTCCCTTTCACTGATATTAAACTGACCGCTCTGTAGTTACTCGGAATGTCCTTACTCCCTTTCACTGATATTAAACTGACCGCTCTGTAGTTCCTCGGAATGTCCTTACTCCGATCACTGATATTAAACTGACCTCTCTGTAGTTACTCGGAATGTCCTTACTCCGTTCACTGATATTAAACTGACCGCTCTGTAGTTACTCGGAATGTCCTTACTCCCTTTCACTGATATTAAACTGACCGCTCTGTAGTTACTCGGAATGTCCTTACTCCCTTTCACTGATATTCAACTGACCGCTCTGTAGTTACTCGGAATGTCCTTACTACGTTCACTGATATTAAACTGACCGCTCTGTAGTTACTCGGAATGTCCATACTCCCTTTCACTGATATTAAACTGACCGCTCTGTAGTTACTCGGAATGTCCTTACTCCCTTTAACTGACATTAAACTGACCGCTCTGTAGTTACTCGGAATGTCCTTACTCCCTTTCACTGATATTAAACTGACCGCTCTGTAGTTACTCGGAATGTCCTTACTCCCTTTAACTGACATTAAACTGACCGCTCTGTAGTTACTCGGAATGTCCTTCCTCCGTTCACTGATATTAAACTGACCGCTCTGTAGTTACTCGGAATGTCCTTACTCCCTTTCACTGATATTAAACTGACCGCTCTGTAGTTACTCGGAATGTCCTTACTCCCTTTCACTGATATTAAACTGACCGCTCTGTAGTTATCTCGGAATGTCCTTACTCCGTTCACTGATATTAAACTGACCGCTCTGTAGTTACTCGGAATGTCCTTACTCCGTTCACTGATATTAAACTGACCGCTCTGTAGTTACTCGGAATGTCCTTACTCCGTTCACTGATATTAAACTGACCGCTCTGTAGTTACTCGGAATGTCCTGACTCCGATCACTGTTATTAAACTGACAGCTCTGTAGTTACTCGGAATGTCCTTACTCCGTTCACTGATATTAAACTGACCTCTCTGTAGTTACTCGGAATGTCCTTACTCCGTTCACTGATATTAAACTGACCGCTCTGTAGTTACTCGGAATGTCCTTACTCCCTTTCACTGATATTAATCTGACCGCTCTGTAGTTACTCGGAATGTCCTTACTCCGTTCACTGATATTAAACTGACCGCTCTGTAGTTACTCGGAATGTCCTTACTCCCTTTCACTGATATTAAACTGACCGCTCTGTAGTTACTCGGAATGTCCTGACTCCGTTCACTGATATTAAACTGACCGCTCTGTAGTTACTCGGAATGTCCTTACTCCCTTTCGCTGATATTAAACTGACCGCTCTGTAGTTACTCGGAATGTCCTTACTCCGTTCATTGATAGTAAACTGACCGCTCTGTAGTTACTCGGAATGTCCTTACTCCCTTTCGCTGATATTAAACTGACCTCTCTGTAGTTACTCGCCATGTCCTGACTCCGTTCACTGATATTAAACTGACCGCTCTGTAGTTACTCGCCATGTCCTGACTCCGTTCACTGATATTAAACTGACCGCTCTGTAGTTACTCGGAATGTCCTTACTCCGTTCACTGATATTAAACTGACCGCTCTGTAGTTACTAGGAATGTCCTTACTCCCTTTCGCTGATATTAAACTGACCGCTCTGTAGTTACTCGGAATGTCCTTACTCCCTTTCGCTGATATTAAACTGACCGCTCTGTAGTTACTCGGAATGTCCTTACTCCCTTTCGCTGATATTAAACTGACCTCTCTGTAGTTACTCGCCATGTCCTGACTCCGTTCACTGATATTAAACTGACCGCTCTGTAGTTACTCGGAATGTCCTGACTCCGTTCACTGATATTAAACTGACCGCTCTGTAGTTACTCGGAATGTCCTTACTCCGTTCACTGATATTAAACTGACCGCTCTGTAGTTACTCGGAATGTCCTTACTCCGTTCATTGATAGTAAACTGACCGCTCTGTAGTTACTCGGAATGTCCTTACTCCCTTTCGCTG
The DNA here is from genome assembly GCF_047496885.1 of Scyliorhinus torazame. Lineage (NCBI taxonomy): Eukaryota > Metazoa > Chordata > Chondrichthyes > Carcharhiniformes > Scyliorhinidae > Scyliorhinus > Scyliorhinus torazame. The sequence continues at coordinate 1,995,061 of NC_092708.1, read as the reverse complement.
ATATTAAACTGACCGCTCTGTAGTTACTCGGAATGTCCTTACTCCCTTTCGCTGATATTAAACTGACCGCTCTGTAGTTACTCGGAATGTCCTTACTCCGTTCATTGATAGTAAACTGACCGCTCTGTAGTTACTCGGAATGTCCTTACTCCCTTTCGCTGATATTAAACTGACCTCTCTGTAGTTACTCGCCATGTCCTGACTCCGTTCACTGATATTAAACTGACCGCTCTGTAGTTACTCGCCATGTCCTGACTCCGTTCACTGATATTAAACTGACCGCTCTGTAGTTACTCGGAATGTCCTTACTCCGTTCACTGATATTAAACTGACCGCTCTGTAGTTACTCGGAATGTCCTTACTCCGTTCACTGATATTAAACTGACCGCTCTGTAGTCACTCAGAATGTCCATACTCCATTCACTGATATTAAACTGACCGCTCTGTAGTTACTCGGAATGTCCTTACTCCCTTTCACTGATATTAAACTGACCGCTCTGTAGTTATCTCGGAATGTCCTTACTCCGTTCACTGATATTAAACTGACCGCTCTATAGTTACTCGGAATGTCCTTACTCCCTTTCACTGATATTAAACTGACCGCTCTGTAGTTATCTCGGAATGTCCTTACTCCGTTCACTGATATTAAACTGACCGCTCTGTAGTTACTCGCCATGTCCTGACTCCGTTCACTGATATTAAACTGACCGCTCTGTAGTTACTCGCCATGTCCTGACTCCGTTCACTGATATTAAACTGACCGCTCTGTAGTTACTCGGAATGTCCTTACTCCGTACACTGATATTAAACTGACCGCTCTGTAGTTACTCGGAATGTCCTTACTCCCTTTCGCTGATATTAAACTGGCCGCTCTGTAGTTACTCGGAATGTCCTTACTCCCTTTCACTGATATTAAACTGACCGCTCTGTAGTTACTCGGAATGTCCTTACTCCCTTTCACTGATATTAAACTGACCGCTCTGTAGTTACTCGCCATGTCCTGACTCCGTTCACTGATATTAAACTGACCGCTCTGTAGTTACTCGGAATGTCCTTACTCTGTTCACTGATATTAAACTGACCGCTCTGTAGTTACTCGGAATGTCCTTACTCCCTTTCGCTGATATTAAACTGGCCGCTCTGTAGTTACTCGGAATGTCCTTACTCCCTTTCACTGATATTAAACTGACCGCTCTGTAGTTACTCGGAATGTCCTTACTCCCTTTCACTGATATTAAACTGACCGCTCTGTAGTTATCTCGGAATGTCCTTACTCCGTTCACTGATATTAAACTGACCGCTCGGTAGTTACTCGGAATGTCCTTACTCCGTTCACTGATATTAATCTGACCGCTCTGTAGTTACTCGGAATGTCCTTACTCCGTTCACTGATATTAAAAACTGACCGCTCTGTAGTTACGCGGAATGTCCTTACTCCGTTCACTGATATTAAACTGACCGCTCTGTAGTTACTCGGAATGTCCTTACTCCGTTCACTGATATTAAACTGACCGCTCTGTAGTTACTCGGAATGTCCTTACTCCCTTTCGCTGATATTAAACTGACCGCTCTGTAGTTACTCGGAATGTCCTTACTCCGTTCACTGATATTAAACTGACCGCTCTGTAGTCACTCGGAATGTCCTTACTCCGTTCACTGATATTAAACTGACGGCTCTGTAGTTACTCGGAATGTCCTTACTCCGTTCACTGATATTAAACTGACCGCTCTGTAGTTACTCGGAATGTCCTTACTCCGTTCACTGATATTAAACTGACCGCTCTGTAGTTACTCGGAATGTCCTTACTCCCTTTCACTGATATTAAACTGACCGCTCTGTAGTCACTCAGAATGTCCTTACTCCCTTTGACTGATATTAAACTGACCGCTCTGTAGTAACTCGGAATGTCCTTACTCCGTTCACTGATATTAAACTGACCGCTCTGTAGTTACTCGGAATGTCCTTACTCCGTTCACTGATATTAAACTGACCGCTCTGTAGTTACTCGGAATGTCCATACTCCGTTCACTGATATTAAACTGACCGCTCTGTAGTTACTCGGAATGTCCTTACTCCCTTTCACTGATATTAAACTGACCACTCTGTAGTTACTCGGAATGTCCTTACTCCGTTCACTGATATTAAACTGACCGCTCTGTAGTTACTCGGAATGTCCTTACTCCGTTCACTGATATTAAACTGACCGCTCTGTAGTTACTCGGAATGTCCTTACTCCGTTCACTGATATTAAACTGACCGCTCTGTAGTTACTCGGAATGTCCTTACTCCCTTTCGCTGATATTAAACTGGCCGCTCTGTAGTTACTCGGAATGTCCTTACTCCCTTTCACTGATATTAAACTGACCGCTCTGTAGTTACTCGGAATGTCCTTACTCCCTTTCACTGATATTAAACTGACTGCTCTGTAGTTATCTCGGAATGTCCTTACTCCGATCACTGATATTAAACTGACCGCTCTGTAGTTACTCGGAATGTCCTTACTCCCTTTCACTGATATTAAACTGACCGCTCTGTAGTTACTCGGAATGTCCTTACTCCCTTTCACTGATATTAAACTGACCGCTCTGTAGTTACTCGGAATGTCCTTACTCCGTTCACTGATATTAAACTGACCGCTCGGTAGTTACTCGGAATGTCCTTACTCCGTTCACTGATATTAAAAACTGACCGCTCTGTAGTTACGCGGAATGTCCTTACTCCGTTCACTGATATTAAACTGACCGCTCTGTAGTTACTCTGAATGTCCTTACTCCGTTCACTGATATTAAACTGACCGCTCTGTAGTTACTCGGAATGTCCTTACTCCGTTCACTGATATTAAACTGACCGCTCTGTAGTTACTCGGAATGTCCTTACTCTGTTCACTGATATTAAAAACTGACCGCTCTGTAGTTACGCGGAATGTCCTTACTCCGTTCACTGATATTAAACTGACCGCTCTGTAGTTACTCGGAATGTCCTTACTCCGTTCACTGATATTAAACTGGCCGCTCTGTAGTTACTCGGAATGTCCTTACTCCCTTTCGCTGATATTAAACTGACCGCTCTGTAGTTACTCGGAATGTCCTTACTCCGTTCACTGATATTAAACTGACCGCTCTGTAGTCACTCGGAATGTCCTTACTCCGTTCACTGATATTAAACTGACGGCTCTGTAGTTACTCGGAATGTCCTTACTCCCTTTCACTGATATTAAACTGGCCGCTCTGTAGTTATTCGGAATGTCCTTACTCCGTTCACTGATATTAAACTGGCCGCTCTGTTTTTACTCGGAATGTCCTTACTCCGTTCACTGATATTAAACTGACCGCTCTGTAGTCACTCGGAATGTCCTTACTCCCTTTCACTGATATTAAACTGGCCGCTCTGTAGTTACTCGGAATGTCCTTACTCCGTTCACTGATATTAAACTGACCGCTCGGTAGTTACTCGGAATGTCCTTACTCCGTTCACTGATATTAAAAACTGACCGCTCTGTAGTTACTCGGAATGTCCTTACTCCGTTCACTGATATTAAACTGACCGCTCTGTAGTTACTCGGAATGTCCATACTCCGTTCACTGATATTAAACTGACCGCTCTGTAGTTACTCGGAATGTCCTTAGTCCCTTTCACTGATATTAAACTGACCGCTCTGTAGTTACTCGGAATGTCCTTACTCCGTTCACTGATATTAAACTGACCGCTCTGTAGTTACTCGGAATGTCCTTACTCCGTTCACTGATATTAAACTGACCGCTCTGTAGTTACTCGGAATGTCCTTACTCCCTTTCACTGATATTAAACTGACCGCTCTGTAGTTACTCAGAATGTCCTTACTCCCTTTGACTGATATTAAACTGACCGCTCTGTAGTAACTCGGAATGTCCTTACTCCGTTCACTGATATTAAACTGACCGCTCTGTAGTTACTCGGAATGTCCTTACTCCCTTTCACTGATATTAAACTGGCCGCTCTGTAGTTACTCGGAATGTCCTTACTCCCTTTCTCTGATATTAAACTGACCGCTCTGTAGTTACTCGGAATGTCCTTACTCCGTTCACTGATATTAAACTGACCGCTCTGTAGTTACTCGGAATGTCCTTACTCCGTTCACTGATATTAAACTGACCGCTCTGTAGTTACTCGGAATGTCCTTACTCCGTTCACTGATATTAAACTGACCGCTCTGTAGTTACTCGGAATGTCCTTACTCCGTTCACTGATATTAAACTGACCTCTCTGTAGTTACTCGGAATGTCCTTACTCCGTTCACTGATATTAAACTGACCGCTCTGTAGTTACTCGGAATGTCCTTACTCCGTTCACTGATATTAAACTGACCGCTCTGTAGTTCCTCGGAATGTCCTTACTCCCTTTCACTGATATTAAATTGACCGCTCTGTAGTTACTCGGAATGTCCTTACTCCGTTCACTGATATTAAACTGACCGCTCTGTAGTTACTCGGAATGTCCTTAGTCCGTTCACTGATATTAAACTGACCGCTCTGTAGTTCCTCGGAATGTCCTTACTCCGTTCACTGATATTAAACTGACCGCTCTGTAGTTCCTCGGAATGTTCTTACTCCGTTCACTGATATTAAACTGACCGCTCTGTAGTTACTCGGAATATCCTTACTCCCGTTCACTGATATTAAACTGACCGCTCTGTAGTTACTCGGAATGTCCTTACTCCCTTTCACTGATATTAAACTGACCGCTCTGTAGTTACTCGGAATGTCCTTACTCCATTTCACTGATATTAAACTGACCGCTCTGTAGTTACTCGGAATGTCCTTACTCCGTTCACTGATATTAAACTGACCGCTCTGTAGTTACTCGGAATGTCCTTACTCCGTTCACTGATATTAAACTGACCGCTCTGTAGTTCCTCGGAATGTCCTTACTCCGTTCACTGATATTAAACTGACCGCTCTGTAGTTACTCGGAATGTCCTTACTCTGTTCACTGATATTAAACTGACCGCTCTGTAGTTACTCGGAATGTCCTGACTCCGATCACTGATATTAAACTGACCGCTCTGTAGTTACTCGGAATGTCCTTACTCCGTTCACTGATATTAAACTGACCGCTCTGTAGTTACTCGGAATGTCCTTACTCCGTTCACTGATATTAAACTGACCGCTCTGTAGTTACTCGGAATGTCCTTACTCCGTTCACTGATATTAAACTGACCGCTCTGTAGTTCCTCGGAATGTCCATACTCCCTTTCACTGATATTAAACTGACCGCTCTGTAGTTACTCGGAATGTCCTTACTCTGTTCACTGATATTAAACTGACCGCTCTGTAGTTACTCGGAATGTCCTTACTCCCTTTCACTGATATTAAACTGACCGCTCTGTAGTTACTCGGAATGTCCTTACTCCCTTTCACTGATATTAAACTGACCGCTCTGTAGTTACGCGGAATGTCCTTACTCCGTTCACTGATATTAAACTGACCGCTCTGTAGTTACTCGGAATGTCCTTACTCCGTTCACTGATATTAAACTGACCGCTCTGTAGTTACTCGGAATGTCCTTACTCCGTTCACTGATATTAAACTGACCGCTCTGTAGTTACTCGGAATGTCCTTACTCCGTTCACTGATATTAAACTGACCGCTCTGTAGTTACTCGGAATGTCCTTACTCCGGTCACTGATATTAAACTGACCGCTCTGTAGTTACTCGGAATGTCCTTACTCCGTTCACTGATATTAAACTGACCGCTCTGTAGTTACTCGGAATGTCCTTACTCCGTTCACTGATATTAAACTGACCGCTCTGTAGTTACTCGGAATGTCCTTACTCCCTTTCACTGATATTAAACTGACCGCTCTGTAGTTACTCGGAATGTCCTTACTCCGTTCACTGATATTAAACTGACCGCTCTGTAGTTACTCGGAATGTCCTTACTCCGTTCACTGATATTAAACTGACCGCTCTGTAGTTACTCGGAATGTCCTTACTCCGTTCACTGATATTAAACTGACCGCTCTGTAGTTACTCTGAATGTCCTTACTCCGTTCACTGATATTAAACTGACCGTTCTGTAGTTACTCGGAATGTCCTTACTCCATTTCACTGATATTAAACTGACCGCTCTGTAGTTACTCGGAATGTCCTTACTCCCTTTCACTGATATTAAACTGACCTCTCTGTAGTTACTCGGAATGTCCTTACTCCCTTTCACTGATATTAAACTGACCGCTCTGTAGTTACTCGGAATGTCCTTACTCCGTTCACTGATATTAAACTGACCGCTCTGTAGTTACTCGGAATGTCCTTACTCCGTTCACTGATATTAAACTGACCGCTCTGTAGTTACTCGGAATGTCCTTACTCCCTTTCACTGATATTAAACTGACCGCTCTGTAGTCACTCAGAATGTCCTTACTCCCTTTGACTGATATTAAACTGACCGCTCTGTAGTAACTCGGAATGTCCTTACTCCGTTCACTGATATTAAACTGACCGCTCTGTAGTTACTCGGAATGTCCTTACTCCGTTCACTGATATTAAACTGACCGCTCTGTAGTTACTCGGAATGTCCATACTCCGTTCACTGATATTAAACTGACCGCTCTGTAGTTACTCGGAATGTCCTTACTCCCTTTCACTGATATTAAACTGACCACTCTGTAGTTACTCGGAATGTCCTTACTCCGTTCACTGATATTAAACTGACCGCTCTGTAGTTACTCGGAATGTCCTTACTCCGTTCACTGATATTAAACTGACCGCTCTGTAGTTACTCGGAATGTCCTTACTCCGTTCACTGATATTAAACTGACCGCTCTGTAGTTACTCGGAATGTCCTTACTCCCTTTCGCTGATATTAAACTGGCCGCTCTGTAGTTACTCGGAATGTCCTTACTCCCTTTCACTGATATTAAACTGACCGCTCTGTAGTTACTCGGAATGTCCTTACTCCCTTTCACTGATATTAAACTGACTGCTCTGTAGTTATCTCGGAATGTCCTTACTCCGATCACTGATATTAAACTGACCGCTCTGTAGTTACTCGGAATGTCCTTACTCCCTTTCACTGATATTAAACTGACCGCTCTGTAGTTACTCGGAATGTCCTTACTCCCTTTCACTGATATTAAACTGACCGCTCTGTAGTTACTCGGAATGTCCTTACTCCGTTCACTGATATTAAACTGACCGCTCGGTAGTTACTCGGAATGTCCTTACTCCGTTCACTGATATTAAAAACTGACCGCTCTGTAGTTACGCGGAATGTCCTTACTCCGTTCACTGATATTAAACTGACCGCTCTGTAGTTACTCTGAATGTCCTTACTCCGTTCACTGATATTAAACTGACCGCTCTGTAGTTACTCGGAATGTCCTTACTCCGTTCACTGATATTAAACTGACCGCTCTGTAGTTACTCGGAATGTCCTTACTCTGTTCACTGATATTAAAAACTGACCGCTCTGTAGTTACGCGGAATGTCCTTACTCCGTTCACTGATATTAAACTGACCGCTCTGTAGTTACTCGGAATGTCCTTACTCCGTTCACTGATATTAAACTGGCCGCTCTGTAGTTACTCGGAATGTCCTTACTCCCTTTCGCTGATATTAAACTGACCGCTCTGTAGTTACTCGGAATGTCCTTACTCCGTTCACTGATATTAAACTGACCGCTCTGTAGTCACTCGGAATGTCCTTACTCCGTTCACTGATATTAAACTGACGGCTCTGTAGTTACTCGGAATGTCCTTACTCCCTTTCACTGATATTAAACTGGCCGCTCTGTAGTTATTCGGAATGTCCTTACTCCGTTCACTGATATTAAACTGGCCGCTCTGTTTTTACTCGGAATGTCCTTACTCCGTTCACTGATATTAAACTGACCGCTCTGTAGTCACTCGGAATGTCCTTACTCCCTTTCACTGATATTAAACTGGCCGCTCTGTAGTTACTCGGAATGTCCTTACTCCGTTCACTGATATTAAACTGACCGCTCGGTAGTTACTCGGAATGTCCTTACTCCGTTCACTGATATTAAAAACTGACCGCTCTGTAGTTACTCGGAATGTCCTTACTCCGTTCACTGATATTAAACTGACCGCTCTGTAGTTACTCGGAATGTCCATACTCCGTTCACTGATATTAAACTGACCGCTCTGTAGTTACTCGGAATGTCCTTAGTCCCTTTCACTGATATTAAACTGACCGCTCTGTAGTTACTCGGAATGTCCTTACTCCGTTCACTGATATTAAACTGACCGCTCTGTAGTTACTCGGAATGTCCTTACTCCGTTCACTGATATTAAACTGACCGCTCTGTAGTTACTCGGAATGTCCTTACTCCCTTTCACTGATATTAAACTGACCGCTCTGTAGTTACTCAGAATGTCCTTACTCCCTTTGACTGATATTAAACTGACCGCTCTGTAGTAACTCGGAATGTCCTTACTCCGTTCACTGATATTAAACTGACCGCTCTGTAGTTACTCGGAATGTCCTTACTCCCTTTCACTGATATTAAACTGGCCGCTCTGTAGTTACTCGGAATGTCCTTACTCCCTTTCTCTGATATTAAACTGACCGCTCTGTAGTTACTCGGAATGTCCTTACTCCGTTCACTGATATTAAACTGACCGCTCTGTAGTTACTCGGAATGTCCTTACTCCGTTCACTGATATTAAACTGACCGCTCTGTAGTTACTCGGAATGTCCTTACTCCGTTCACTGATATTAAACTGACCGCTCTGTAGTTACTCGGAATGTCCTTACTCCGTTCACTGATATTAAACTGACCTCTCTGTAGTTACTCGGAATGTCCTTACTCCGTTCACTGATATTAAACTGACCGCTCTGTAGTTACTCGGAATGTCCTTACTCCGTTCACTGATATTAAACTGACCGCTCTGTAGTTACTCGGAATGTCCTTACTCCCTTTCACTGATATTAAACTGACCGCTCTGTAGTTACTCGGAATGTCCTTACTCCGTTCACTGATATTAAACTGACCGCTCTGTAGTTACTCGGAATGTCCTTACTCCGTTCACTGATATTAAACTGACCGCTCTGTAGTTACTCGGAATGTCCTTACTCCGTTCACTGATATTAAACTGACCGCTCTGTAGTTACTCTGAATGTCCTTACTCCGTTCACTGATATTAAACTGACCGTTCTGTAGTTACTCGGAATGTCCTTACTCCATTTCACTGATATTAAACTGACCGCTCTGTAGTTACTCGGAATGTCCTTACTCCCTTTCACTGATATTAAACTGACCTCTCTGTAGTTACTCGGAATGTCCTTACTCCCTTTCACTGATATTAAACTGACCGCTCTGTAGTTACTCGGAATGTCCTTACTCCGTTCACTGATATTAAACTGACCGCTCTGTAGTTACTCGGAATGTCCTTACTCCGTTCACTGATATTAAACTGACCGCTCTGTAGTTACTCGGAATGTCCTTACTCCCTTTCACTGATATTAAACTGACCGCTCTGTAGTCACTCAGAATGTCCTTACTCCCTTTGACTGATATTAAACTGACCGCTCTGTAGTAACTCGGAATGTCCTTACTCCGTTCACTGATATTAAACTGACCGCTCTGTAGTTACTCGGAATGTCCTTACTCCGTTCACTGATATTAAACTGACCGCTCTGTAGTTACTCGGAATGTCCATACTCCGTTCACTGATATTAAACTGACCGCTCTGTAGTTACTCGGAATGTCCTTACTCCCTTTCACTGATATTAAACTGACCACTCTGTAGTTACTCGGAATGTCCTTACTCCGTTCACTGATATTAAACTGACCGCTCTGTAGTTACTCGGAATGTCCTTACTCCGTTCACTGATATTAAACTGACCGCTCTGTAGTTACTCGGAATGTCCTTACTCCGTTCACTGATATTAAACTGACCGCTCTGTAGTTACTCGGAATGTCCTTACTCCCTTTCGCTGATATTAAACTGGCCGCTCTGTAGTTACTCGGAATGTCCTTACTCCCTTTCACTGATATTAAACTGACCGCTCTGTAGTTACTCGGAATGTCCTTACTCCCTTTCACTGATATTAAACTGACTGCTCTGTAGTTATCTCGGAATGTCCTTACTCCGATCACTGATATTAAACTGACCGCTCTGTAGTTACTCGGAATGTCCTTACTCCCTTTCACTGATATTAAACTGACCGCTCTGTAGTTACTCGGAATGTCCTTACTCCCTTTCACTGATATTAAACTGACCGCTCTGTAGTTACTCGGAATGTCCTTACTCCGTTCACTGATATTAAACTGACCGCTCGGTAGTTACTCGGAATGTCCTTACTCCGTTCACTGATATTAAAAACTGACCGCTCTGTAGTTACGCGGAATGTCCTTACTCCGTTCACTGATATTAAACTGACCGCTCTGTAGTTACTCTGAATGTCCTTACTCCGTTCACTGATATTAAACTGACCGCTCTGTAGTTACTCGGAATGTCCTTACTCCGTTCACTGATATTAAACTGACCGCTCTGTAGTTACTCGGAATGTCCTTACTCTGTTCACTGATATTAAAAACTGACCGCTCTGTAGTTACGCGGAATGTCCTTACTCCGTTCACTGATATTAAACTGACCGCTCTGTAGTTACTCGGAATGTCCTTACTCCGTTCACTGATATTAAACTGGCCGCTCTGTAGTTACTCGGAATGTCCTTACTCCCTTTCGCTGATATTAAACTGACCGCTCTGTAGTTACTCGGAATGTCCTTACTCCGTTCACTGATATTAAACTGACCGCTCTGTAGTCACTCGGAATGTCCTTACTCCGTTCACTGATATTAAACTGACGGCTCTGTAGTTACTCGGAATGTCCTTACTCCCTTTCACTGATATTAAACTGGCCGCTCTGTAGTTATTCGGAATGTCCTTACTCCGTTCACTGATATTAAACTGGCCGCTCTGTTTTTACTCGGAATGTCCTTACTCCGTTCACTGATATTAAACTGACCGCTCTGTAGTCACTCGGAATGTCCTTACTCCCTTTCACTGATATTAAACTGGCCGCTCTGTAGTTACTCGGAATGTCCTTACTCCGTTCACTGATATTAAACTGACCGCTCGGTAGTTACTCGGAATGTCCTTACTCCGTTCACTGATATTAAAAACTGACCGCTCTGTAGTTACTCGGAATGTCCTTACTCCGTTCACTGATATTAAACTGACCGCTCTGTAGTTACTCGGAATGTCCATACTCCGTTCACTGATATTAAACTGACCGCTCTGTAGTTACTCGGAATGTCCTTAGTCCCTTTCACTGATATTAAACTGACCGCTCTGTAGTTACTCGGAATGTCCTTACTCCGTTCACTGATATTAAACTGACCGCTCTGTAGTTACTCGGAATGTCCTTACTCCGTTCACTGATATTAAACTGACCGCTCTGTAGTTACTCGGAATGTCCTTACTCCCTTTCACTGATATTAAACTGACCGCTCTGTAGTTACTCAGAATGTCCTTACTCCCTTTGACTGATATTAAACTGACCGCTCTGTAGTAACTCGGAATGTCCTTACTCCGTTCACTGATATTAAACTGACCGCTCTGTAGTTACTCGGAATGTCCTTACTCCCTTTCACTGATATTAAACTGGCCGCTCTGTAGTTACTCGGAATGTCCTTACTCCCTTTCTCTGATATTAAACTGACCGCTCTGTAGTTACTCGGAATGTCCTTACTCCGTTCACTGATATTAAACTGACCGCTCTGTAGTTACTCGGAATGTCCTTACTCCGTTCACTGATATTAAACTGACCGCTCTGTAGTTACTCGGAATGTCCTTACTCCGTTCACTGATATTAAACTGACCGCTCTGTAGTTACTCGGAATGTCCTTACTCCGTTCACTGATATTAAACTGACCTCTCTGTAGTTACTCGGAATGTCCTTACTCCGTTCACTGATATTAAACTGACCGCTCTGTAGTTACTCGGAATGTCCTTACTCCGTTCACTGATATTAAACTGACCGCTCTGTAGTTCCTCGGAATGTCCTTACTCCCTTTCACTGATATTAAATTGACCGCTCTGTAGTTACTCGGAATGTCCTTACTCCGTTCACTGATATTAAACTGACCGCTCTGTAGTTACTCGGAATGTCCTTAGTCCGTTCACTGATATTAAACTGACCGCTCTGTAGTTCCTCGGAATGTCCTTACTCCGTTCACTGATATTAAACTGACCGCTCTGTAGTTCCTCGGAATGTTCTTACTCCGTTCACTGATATTAAACTGACCGCTCTGTAGTTACTCGGAATATCCTTACTCCCGTTCACTGATATTAAACTGACCGCTCTGTAGTTACTCGGAATGTCCTTACTCCCTTTCACTGATATTAAACTGACCGCTCTGTAGTTACTCGGAATGTCCTTACTCCATTTCACTGATATTAAACTGACCGCTCTGTAGTTACTCGGAATGTCCTTACTCCGTTCACTGATATTAAACTGACCGCTCTGTAGTTACTCGGAATGTCCTTACTCCGTTCACTGATATTAAACTGACCGCTCTGTAGTTCCTCGGAATGTCCTTACTCCGTTCACTGATATTAAACTGACCGCTCTGTAGTTACTCGGAATGTCCTTACTCTGTTCACTGATATTAAACTGACCGCTCTGTAGTTACTCGGAATGTCCTGACTCCGATCACTGATATTAAACTGACCGCTCTGTAGTTACTCGGAATGTCCTTACTCCGTTCACTGATATTAAACTGACCGCTCTGTAGTTACTCGGAATGTCCTTACTCCGTTCACTGATATTAAACTGACCGCTCTGTAGTTACTCGGAATGTCCTTACTCCGTTCACTGATATTAAACTGACCGCTCTGTAGTTCCTCGGAATGTCCATACTCCCTTTCACTGATATTAAACTGACCGCTCTGTAGTTACTCGGAATGTCCTTACTCTGTTCACTGATATTAAACTGACCGCTCTGTAGTTACTCGGAATGTCCTTACTCCCTTTCACTGATATTAAACTGACCGCTCTGTAGTTACTCGGAATGTCCTTACTCCCTTTCACTGATATTAAACTGACCGCTCTGTAGTTACGCGGAATGTCCTTACTCCGTTCACTGATATTAAACTGACCGCTCTGTAGTTACTCGGAATGTCCTTACTCCGTTCACTGATATTAAACTGACCGCTCTGTAGTTACTCGGAATGTCCTTACTCCGTTCACTGATATTAAACTGACCGCTCTGTAGTTACTCGGAATGTCCTTACTCCGTTCACTGATATTAAACTGACCGCTCTGTAGTTACTCGGAATGTCCTTACTCCGGTCACTGATATTAAACTGACCGCTCTGTAGTTACTCGGAATGTCCTTACTCCGTTCACTGATATTAAACTGACCGCTCTGTAGTTACTCGGAATGTCCTTACTCCGTTCACTGATATTAAACTGACCGCTCTGTAGTTACTCGGAATGTCCTTACTCCCTTTCACTGATATTAAACTGACCGCTCTGTAGTTACTCGGAATGTCCTTACTCCGTTCACTGATATTAAACTGACCGCTCTGTAGTTACTCGGAATGTCCTTACTCCGTTCACTGATATTAAACTGACCGCTCTGTAGTTACTCGGAATGTCCTTACTCCGTTCACTGATATTAAACTGACCGCTCTGTAGTTACTCTGAATGTCCTTACTCCGTTCACTGATATTAAACTGACCGTTCTGTAGTTACTCGGAATGTCCTTACTCCATTTCACTGATATTAAACTGACCGCTCTGTAGTTACTCGGAATGTCCTTACTCCCTTTCACTGATATTAAACTGACCTCTCTGTAGTTACTCGGAATGTCCTTACTCCCTTTCACTGATATTAAACTGACCGCTCTGTAGTTACTCGGAATGTCCTTACTCCGTTCACTGATATTAAACTGACCGCTCTGTAGTTACTCGGAATGTCCTTACTCCCTTTCACTGATATTAAACTGACCGCTCTGTAGTTACTCGGAACGTCCTTACTCCGTTCACTGATATTAAACTGACCGCTCTGTAGTTACTCGGAATGTCCTTACTCCCTTTCACTGATATTAAACTGACCGCTCTGTAGTTACTCGGAATGTCCTTACTCCATTCACTGATATTAATCTGACCGCTCTGAAGTTACTCGGAATGTCCTTACTCCGTTCACTGATATTAAACTGACCGCTCTGTAGTTACTCGGAATGTCCTTACTCCGTTCACTGATATTAAACTGACCGCTCTGTAGTTACTCGGAATGTCCTTACTCCGTTCACTGATATTAAACTGACCGCTCTGTAGTTACTCGGAATGTCCTTACTCCGTTCACTGATATTAAACTGACCGCTCTGTAGTTACTCTGAATGTCCTTACTCCGTTCACTGATATTAAACTGACCGTTCTGTAGTTACTCGGAATGTCCTTACTCCCTTTCACTGATATTAAACTGACCGCTCTGTAGTTACTCGGAATGTCCTTACTCCCTTTCACTGATATTAAACTGACCTCTCTGTAGTTACTCGGAATGTCCTTACTCCCTTTCACTGATATTAAACTGACCGCTCTGTAGTTACTCGGAATGTCCTTACTCCGTTCACTGATATTAAACTGACCGCTCTGTAGTTACTCGGAATGTCCTTACTCCGTTCACTGATATTAAACTGACCGCTCTGTAGTTACTCGGAATGTCCTTACTCCGTTCACTGATATTAAACTGACCGCTCTGTAGTTACTCGGAATGTCCTTACTCCCTTTCACTGATATTAAACTGACCGCTCTGTAGTTACTCGGAATGTCCTTACTCCGTTCACTGATATTAAACTGACCGCTCTGTAGTTACTCGGAATGTCCTTACTCCGTTCACTGATATTAAACTGACCGCTCTGTAGTTACTCGGAATGTCCTTACTCCCTTTCACTGATATTAAACTGACCGCTCTGTAGTTACTCAGAATGTCCTTACTCCCTTTCTCTGATATTAAACTGACAGCTCTGTAGTTAAGCGGAATGTCCTTACTCCGTTCACTGATATTAAACTGACCGCTCTGTAGTTACTCGGAATGTCCTTACTCCGTTCACTGATATTAAACTGACTGCTCTGTAGTTACTCGGAATGTCCTTACTCCCTTTCACTGATATTAAACTGACCGCTCTGTAGTTACTCGGAATGTCCTTACTCCGTTCACTGATATTAAACTGACCGCTCGGTAGTTACTCGGAATGTCCTTACTCCCTTTCTCTGATATTAAACTGACCGCTCTGTAGTTACTCGGAATGTCCTTCCTCCGTTCACTGATATTAAACTGACCGCTCTGTAGTTACTCGGAATGTCCTTACTCCGTTCACTGATATTAAACTGACCGTTCTGTAGTTACTCGGAATGTCCTTACTCCCTTTCACTGATATTAAACTGACCGCTCTGTAGTTACTCGGAATGTCCTTACTCCCTTTCACTGATATTAAACTGACCTCTCTGTAGTTACTCGGAATGTCCTTACTCCCTTTCACTGATATTAAACTGGCCGCTCTGTAGTTACTCGGAATGTCCTTACTCCGTTCACTGATATTAAACTGACCGCTCGGTAGTTACTCGGAATGTCCTTACTCCGTTCACTGATATTAAAAACTGACCGCTCTGTAGTTACTCGGAATGTCCTTACTCCGTTCACTGATATTAAACTGACCGCTCTGTAGTTACTCGGAATGTCCATACTCCGTTCACTGATATTAAACTGACCGCTCTGTAGTTACTCGGAATGTCCTTAGTCCCTTTCACTGATATTAAACTGACCGCTCTGTAGTTACTCGGAATGTCCTTACTCCGTTCACTGATATTAAACTGACCGCTCTGTAGTTACTCGGAATGTCCTTACTCCGTTCACTGATATTAAACTGACCGCTCTGTAGTTACTCGGAATGTCCTTACTCCCTTTCACTGATATTAAACTGACCGCTCTGTAGTTACTCAGAATGTCCTTACTCCCTTTGACTGATATTAAACTGACCGCTCTGTAGTAACTCGGAATGTCCTTACTCCGTTCACTGATATTAAACTGACCGCTCTGTAGTTACTCGGAATGTCCTTACTCCCTTTCACTGATATTAAACTGGCCGCTCTGTAGTTACTCGGAATGTCCTTACTCCCTTTCTCTGATATTAAACTGACCGCTCTGTAGTTACTCGGAATGTCCTTACTCCGTTCACTGATATTAAACTGACCGCTCTGTAGTTACTCGGAATGTCCTTACTCCGTTCACTGATATTAAACTGACCGCTCTGTAGTTACTCGGAATGTCCTTACTCCGTTCACTGATATTAAACTGACCGCTCTGTAGTTACTCGGAATGTCCTTACTCCGTTCACTGATATTAAACTGACCTCTCTGTAGTTACTCGGAATGTCCTTACTCCGTTCACTGATATTAAACTGACCGCTCTGTAGTTACTCGGAATGTCCTTACTCCGTTCACTGATATTAAACTGACCGCTCTGTAGTTCCTCGGAATGTCCTTACTCCCTTTCACTGATATTAAATTGACCGCTCTGTAGTTACTCGGAATGTCCTTACTCCGTTCACTGATATTAAACTGACCGCTCTGTAGTTACTCGGAATGTCCTTAGTCCGTTCACTGATATTAAACTGACCGCTCTGTAGTTCCTCGGAATGTCCTTACTCCGTTCACTGATATTAAACTGACCGCTCTGTAGTTCCTCGGAATGTTCTTACTCCGTTCACTGATATTAAACTGACCGCTCTGTAGTTACTCGGAATATCCTTACTCCCGTTCACTGATATTAAACTGACCGCTCTGTAGTTACTCGGAATGTCCTTACTCCCTTTCACTGATATTAAACTGACCGCTCTGTAGTTACTCGGAATGTCCTTACTCCATTTCACTGATATTAAACTGACCGCTCTGTAGTTACTCGGAATGTCCTTACTCCGTTCACTGATATTAAACTGACCGCTCTGTAGTTACTCGGAATGTCCTTACTCCGTTCACTGATATTAAACTGACCGCTCTGTAGTTCCTCGGAATGTCCTTACTCCGTTCACTGATATTAAACTGACCGCTCTGTAGTTACTCGGAATGTCCTTACTCTGTTCACTGATATTAAACTGACCGCTCTGTAGTTACTCGGAATGTCCTGACTCCGATCACTGATATTAAACTGACCGCTCTGTAGTTACTCGGAATGTCCTTACTCCGTTCACTGATATTAAACTGACCGCTCTGTAGTTACTCGGAATGTCCTTACTCCGTTCACTGATATTAAACTGACCGCTCTGTAGTTACTCGGAATGTCCTTACTCCGTTCACTGATATTAAACTGACCGCTCTGTAGTTCCTCGGAATGTCCATACTCCCTTTCACTGATATTAAACTGACCGCTCTGTAGTTACTCGGAATGTCCTTACTCTGTTCACTGATATTAAACTGACCGCTCTGTAGTTACTCGGAATGTCCTTACTCCGTTCACTGATATTAAACTGACCGCTCCGTAGTTCCTCGGAATGTTCTTACTCCCTTTCACTGATATTAAACTGACCGCTCTGTAGTTACTCGGAATGTCCTTACTCCGTTCACTGATATTAAACTGACGGCTCTGTAGTTACTCGGAATGTCCTTACTCCCTTTCACTGATATTCAACTGACCGCTCTGTAGTTACTCGGAATGTCCTTACTCCCTTTCGCTGATATTAAACTGACCGCTCTGTAGTTACTCGGAATGTCCTTACTCCGTTCACTGATATTAAACTGACCGCTCTGTAGTTACTCGGAATGTCCTTACTCCCTTTCACTGATATTAAACTGACCGCTCTGTAGTTACTCGGAATGTCCTTACTCCCTTTCACTGATATTAAACTGACCGCTCTGTAGTTACGCGGAATGTCCTTACTCCGTTCACTGATATTAAACTGACCGCTCTGTAGTTACTCGGAATGTCCTTACTCCGTTCACTGATATTAAACTGACCGCTCTGTAGTTACTCGGAATGTCCTTACTCCGTTCACTGATATTAAACTGACCGCTCTGTAGTTACTCGGAATGTCCTTACTCCGTTCACTGATATTAAACTGACCGCTCTGTAGTTACTCGGAATGTCCTTACTCCGTTCACTGATATTAAACTGACCGCTCTGTAGTTACTCGGAATGTCCTTACTCCGGTCACTGATATTAAACTGACCGCTCTGTAGTTACTCGGAATGTCCTTACTCCGTTCACTGATATTAAACTGACCGCTCTGTAGTTACTCGGAATGTCCTTACTCCGTTCACTGATATTAAACTGACCGCTCTGTAGTTACTCGGAATGTCCTTACTCCCTTTCACTGATATTAAACTGACCGCTCTGTAGTTACTCGGAATGTCCTTACTCCGTTCACTGATATTAAACTGACCGCTCTGTAGTTACTCGGAATGTCCTTACTCCGTTCACTGATATTAAACTGACCGCTCTGTAGTTACTCGGAATGTCCTTACTCCGTTCACTGATATTAAACTGACCGCTCTGTAGTTACTCTGAATGTCCTTACTCCGTTCACTGATATTAAACTGACCGTTCTGTAGTTACTCGGAATGTCCTTACTCCGTTCACTGATATTAAACTGACCGCTCTGTAGTTACTCGGAATGTCCTTACTCCCTTTCACTGATATTAAACTGACCGCTCTGTAGTTACTCAGAATGTCCTTACTCCCTTTCTCTGATATTAAACTGACAGCTCTGTAGTTAAGCGGAATGTCCTTACTCCGTTCACTGATATTAAACTGACCGCTCTGTAGTTACTCGGAATGTCCTTACTCCGTTCACTGATATTAAACTGACTGCTCTGTAGTTACTCGGAATGTCCTTACTCCCTTTCACTGATATTAAACTGACCGCTCTGTAGTTACTCGGAATGTCCTTACTCCGTTCACTGATATTAAACTGACCGCTCGGTAGTTACTCGGAATGTCCTTACTCCCTTTCTCTGATATTAAACTGACCGCTCTGTAGTTACTCGGAATGTCCTTCCTCCGTTCACTGATATTAAACTGACCGCTCTGTAGTTACTCGGAATGTCCTTACTCCGTTCACTGATATTAAACTGACCGTTCTGTAGTTACTCGGAATGTCCTTACTCCCTTTCACTGATATTAAACTGACCGCTCTGTAGTTACTCGGAATGTCCTTACTCCCTTTCACTGATATTAAACTGACCTCTCTGTAGTTACTCGGAATGTCCTTACTCCCTTTCACTGATATTAAACTGACCTCTCTGTAGTTACTCGGAATGGCCTTACTCCGTTCACTGATATTAAACTGACCGCTCTGTAGTTACTCGGAATGTCCTTACTCCGTTCACTGATATTAAACTGACCGCTCTGTAGTTACTCGGAATGTCCTTACTCCCTTTCGCTGATATTAAACTGACCGCTCTGTAGTTACTCGGAATGTCCTTACTCCGTTCATTGATAGTAAACTGACCGCTCTGTAGTTACTCGGAATGTCCTTACTCCCTTTCGCTGATATTAAACTGACCTCTCTGTAGTTACTCGCCATATCCTGACTCCGTTCACTGATATTAAACTGACCGCTCTGTAGTTACTCGCCATGTCCTGACTCCGTTCACTGATATTAAACTGACCGCTCTGTAGTTACTCGGAATGTCCTTACTCCGTTCACTGATATTAAACTGACCGCTCTGTAGTTACTCGGAATGTCCTTACTCCCTTTCGCTGATATTAAACTGACCGCTCTGTAGTTACTCGGAATGTCCTTACTCCCTTTCGCTGATATTAAACTGACCGCTCTGTAGTTACTCGGAATGTCCTTACTCCGTTCATTGATAGTAAACTGACCGCTCTGTAGTTACTCGGAATGTCCTTACTCCCTTTCGCTGATATTAAACTGACCTCTCTGTAGTTACTCGCCATGTCCTGACTCCGTTCACTGATATTAAACTGACCGCTCTGTAGTTACTCGCCATGTCCTGACTCCGTTCACTGATATTAAACTGACCGCTCTGTAGTTACTCGGAATGTCCTGACTCCGTTCACTGATATTAAACTGACCGCTCTGTAGTTACTCGGAATGTCCTTACTCCGTTCACTGATATTAAACTGACCGCTCTGTAGTTACTCGGAATGTCCTTACTCCGTTCATTGATAGTAAACTGACCGCTCTGTAGTTACTCGGAATGTCCTTACTCCCTTTCGCTGATATTAAACTGACCGCTCTGTAGTTACTCGGAATGTCCTTACTCCCTTTCGCTGATATTAAACTGACCGCTCTGTAGTTACTCGGAATGTCCTTACTCCGTTCATTGATAGTAAACTGACCGCTCTGTAGTTACTCGGAATGTCCTTACTCCCTTTCGCTGATATTAAACTGACCTCTCTGTAGTTACTCGCCATGTCCTGACTCCGTTCACTGATATTAAACTGACCGCTCTGTAGTTACTCGCCATGTCCTGACTCCGTTCACTGATATTAAACTGACCGCTCTGTAGTTACTCGGAATGTCCTTACTCCGTTCACTGATATTAAACTGACCGCTCTGTAGTTACTCGGAATGTCCTTACTCCGTTCACTGATATTAAACTGACCGCTCTGTAGTCACTCAGAATGTCCATACTCCATTCACTGATATTAAACTGACCGCTCTGTAGTTACTCGGAATGTCCTTACTCCCTTTCACTGATATTAAACTGACCGCTCTGTAGTTATCTCGGAATGTCCTTACTCCGTTCACTGATATTAAACTGACCGCTCTGTAGTTACTCGGAATGTCCTTACTCCCTTTCACAGATATTAAACTGACCGCTCTGTAGTTATCTCGGAATGTCCTGACTCCGTTCACTGATATTAAACTGACCGCTCTGTAGTTACTCGGAATGTCCTTACTCCGTTCACTGATATTAAACTGACCGCTCTGTAGTTACTCGGAATGTCCTTACTCCCTTTCGCTGATATTAAACTGGCCGCTCTGTAGTTACTCGGAATGTCCTTACTCCCTTTCACTGATATTAAACTGACCGCTCTGTAGTTACTCGGAATGTCCTTACTCCCTTTCACTGATATTAAACTGACCGCTCTGTAGTTACTCGCCATGTCCTGACTCCGTTCACTGATATTAAACTGACCGCTCTGTAGTTACTCGGAATGTCCTTACTCCGTTCACTGATATTAAACTGACCGCTCTGTAGTTACTCGCCATGTCCTGACTCCGTTCACTGATATTAAACTGACCGCTCTGTAGTTACTCGGAATGTCCTTACTCCGTTCACTGATATTAAACTGACCGCTCTGTAGTTACTCGGAATGTCCTTACTCCATTCACTGATATTAAACTGACCGCTCTGTAGTTACTCGGAATGTCCTTACTCCGTTCACTGATATTAAACTGACCGCTCTGTAGTTACTCGGAATGTCCTTACTCCGTTCACTGATATTAAACTGACCGCTCTGTAGTTACTCGGAATGTCCTTACTCCCTTTCACTGATATTAAACTGACCGCTCTGTAGTTACTCGGAATGTCCTTACTCCGTTCACTGATATTAAACTGACTGCTCTGTAGTTACTCGGAATGTCCTTACTCCGTTCACTGATATTAAACTGACCGCTCTGTAGTTACTCGGAATGTCCTTACTCCGTTCACTGATATTAAACTGACCGCTCTGTAGTTACTCTGAATGTCCTTACTCCGTTCACTGATATTAAACTGACCGTTCTGTAGTTACTCGGAATGTCCTTACTCCATTTCACTGATATTAAACTGACCGCTCTGTAGTTACTCGGAATGTCCTTACTCCCTTTCACTGATATTAAACTGACCTCTCTGTAGTTACTCGGAATGTCCTTACTCCCTTTCACTGATATTAAACTGACCGCTCTGTAGTTACTCGGAATGTCCTTACTCCGTTCACTGATATTAAACTGACCGCTCTGTAGTTACTCGGAATGTCCTTACTCCCTTTCACTGATATTAAACTGACCGCTCTGTAGTTACTCGGAACGTCCTTACTCCGTTCACTGATATTAAACTGACCGCTCTGTAGTTACTCGGAATGTCCTTACTCCCTTTCACTGATATTAAACTGACCGCTCTGTAGTTACTCGGAATGTCCTTACTCCCTTTCACTGATATTAAACTGACCGCTCTGTAGTTACTCGGAATGTCCTTACTCCATTCACTGATATTAATCTGACCGCTCTGAAGTTACTCGGAATGTCCTTGCTCCGTTCACTGATATTAAACTGACCGCTCTGTAGTTACTCGGAATGTCCTTACTCCGTTCACTGATATTAAACTGACCGCTCTGTAGTTACTCGGAATGTCCTTACTCCGTTCACTGATATTAAACTGACCGCTCTGTAGTTACTCGGAATGTCCTTACTCCGTTCACTGATATTAAACTGACCGCTCTGTAGTTACTCTGAATGTCCTTACTCCGTTCACTGATATTAAACTGACCGTTCTGTAGTTACTCGGAATGTCCTTACTCCCTTTCACTGATATTAAACTGACCGCTCTGTAGTTACTCGGAATGTCCTTACTCCCTTTCACTGATATTAAACTGACCTCTCTGTAGTTACTCGGAATGTCCTTACTCCCTTTCACTGATATTAAACTGACCGCTCTGTAGTTACTCGGAATGTCCTTACTCCGTTCACTGATATTAAACTGACCGCTCTGTAGTTACTCGGAATGTCCATACTCCGTTCACTGATATTAAACTGACCGCTCTGTAGTTACTCGGAATGTCCTTACTCCGTTCACTGATATTAAACTGACCGCTCTGTAGTTACTCGGAATGTCCTTACTCCGTTCACTGATATTAAACTGACCGCTCTGTAGTTACTCGGAATGTCCTTACTCCCTTTCACTGATATTAAACTGACCGCTCTGTAGTTACTCGGAATGTCCTTACTCCGTTCACTGATATTAAACTGACCGCTCTGTAGTTACTCGGAATGTCCTTACTCCGTTCACTGATATTAAACTGACCGCTCTGTAGTTACTCGGAATGTCCTTACTCCCTTTCACTGATATTAAACTGACCGCTCTGTAGTTACTCAGAATGTCCTTACTCCCTTTCTCTGATATTAAACTGACCGCTCTGTAGTTAAGCGGAATGTCCTTACTCCGTTCACTGATATTAAACTGACCGCTCAGTAGTTACTCGGAATGTCCTTACTCCCTTTCTCTGATATTAAACTGACCGCTCTGTAGTTACTCGGAATGTCCTTCCTCCGTTCACTGATATTAAACTGACCGCTCTGTAGTTACTCGGAATGTCCTTACTCCCTTTCACTGATATTAAACTGACCTCTCTGTAGTTACTCGGAATGTCCTTACTCCCTTTCACTGATATTAAACTGACCTCTCTGTAGTTACTCGGAATGTCCTTACTCCGTTCACTGATATTAAACTGACCGCTCTGTAGTTACTCGGAATGTCCTTACTCCGTTCACTGATATTAAACTGACCGCTCTGTAGTTACTCGGAATGTCCTTACTCCATTCACTGATATTAAACTGACCGCTCTGTAGTTACTCGGAATGTCCTTACTCCATTCACTGATATTAAACTGACCGCTCTGTAGTTACTCGGAATGTCCTTACTCCCTTTCACTGATATTAAACTGACCGCTCTGTAGTTACTCGGAATGTCCTTACTCCATTCACTGATATTAAACTGACCGCTCTGTAGTTACTCGGAATGTCCTTACTCCATTCACTGATATTAAACTGACCGCTCTGTAGTTACTCGGAATGTCCTTACTCCCTTTCACTGATATTAAACTGACCGCTCTGTAGTTACTCGGAATGTCCTTACTCCGTTCACTGATATTAAACTGACCGCTCTGTAGTTACTCGGAATGTCCTTACTCCGTTCACTGATATTAAACTGACCGCTCTGTAGTTACTTGGAATGTCCTTACTCCGTTCACTGATATTAAACTGACCGCTCTGTAGTTACTCGGAATGTCCTTACTCCGTTCACTGATATTAAACTGACCGCTCTGTAGTTACTCGGAATGTCCTTACTCCCTTTCGCTGATATTAAACTGACCGCTCTGTAGTTCCTCGAAATGTCCTTACTCCGTTCATTGATAGTAAACTGACCGCTCTGTAGTTACTCGGAATGTCCTTACTCCCTTTCGCTGATATTAAACTGACCGCTGTGTAGTAACTCGGAATGCCCTTACTCCGTTCACTGATATTAAACTGACCGCTCTGTAGTTACTCGGAATGTCCTTACTCCCTTTCGCTGATATTAAACTGACCTCTCTGTAGTTACTCGCCATGTCCTGACTCCGTTCACTGATATTAAACTGACCGCTCTGTAGTTACTCGCCATGTCCTGACTCCGTTCACTGATATTAAACTGACCGCTCTGTAGTTACTCGGAATGTCCTTACTCCGTTCACTGATATTAAACTGACCGCTCTGTAGTTACTCGGAATGTCCTTACTCCCTTTCGCTGATATTAAACTGACCGTTCTGTAGTTACTCGGAATGCCCTTACTCCGTTCACTGATATTAAACTGACCGCTCTGTAGTTACTCGGAATGTCCTTACTCCGTTCACTGATATTAAACTGACCGCTCTGTAGTTACTCTGAATGTCCTTACTCCGATCACTGTTATTAAACTGACCGCTCTGTAGTTACTCGGAATGTCCTTACTCCCTTTCGCTGATATTAAACTGACCGCTCTGTAGTTACTCGGAATGTCCTTACTCCCTTTCACTGATATTAAACTGACCGCTCTGTAGTTATCTCGGAATGTCCTTACTCCGTTCACTGATATTAAACTGACCGCTCTGTAGTTACTCGGAATGTCCTTACTCCGTTCACTGATATTAAACTGACCGCTCTGTAGTTACTCTGAATGTCCTTACTCCGTTCACTGATATTAAACTGACCGTTCTGTAGTTACTCGGAATGTCCTTACTCCCTTTCACTGATATTAAACTGACCGCTCTGTAGTTACTCGGAATGTCCTTACTCCCTTTCACTGATATTAAACTGACCTCTCTGTAGTTACTCGGAATGTCCTTACTCCCTTTCACTGATATTAAACTGACCGCTCTGTAGTTACTCGGAATGTCCTTACTCCGTTCACTGATATTAAACTGACCGCTCTGTAGTTACTCGGAATGTCCTTACTCCGTTCACTGATATTAAACTGACCACTCTGTAGTTACTCGGAATGTCCTTACTCCGTTCACTGATATTAAACTGACCGCTCTGTAGTTACTCGGAATGTCCTTACTCCCTTTCACTGATATTAAACTGACCGCTCTGTAGTTACTCGGAATGTCCTTACTCCGTTCACTGATATTAAACTGACCGCTCTGTAGTTACTCGGAATGTCCTTACTCCGTTCACTGATATTAAACTGACCGCTCTGTAGTTACTCGGAATGTCCTTACTCCGTTCACTGATATTAAACTGACCGCTCTGTAGTTACTCTGAATGTCCTTACTCCGTTCACTGATATTAAACTGACCGTTCTGTAGTTACTCGGAATGTCCTTACTCCATTTCACTGATATTAAACTGACCGCTCTGTAGTTACTCGGAATGTCCTTACTCCCTTTCACTGATATTAAACTGACCTCTCTGTAGTTACTCGGAATGTCCTTACTCCCTTTCACTGATATTAAACTGACCGCTCTGTAGTTACTCGGAATGTCCTTACTCCGTTCACTGATATTAAACTGACCGCTCTGTAGTTACTCGGAATGTCCTTACTCCCTTTCACTGATATTAAACTGACCGCTCTGTAGTTACTCGGAATGTCCTTACTCCCTTTCACTGATATTAAACTGACCGCTCTGTAGTTACTCGGAATGTCCTTACTCCCTTTCACTGATATTAAACTGACCGCTCTGAAGTTACTCGGAATGTCCTTACTCCGTTCACTGATATTAAACTGACCGCTCTGTAGTTACTCGGAATGTCCTTACTCCGTTCACTGATATTAAACTGACCGCTCTGTAGTTACTCGGAATGTCTTTACTCCGTTCACTGATATTAAACTGACCGCTCTGTAGTTACTCGGAATGTCCTTACTCCGTTCACTGATATTAAACTTACCGCTCTGTAGTTACTCTGAATGTCCTTACTCCGTTCACTGATATTAAACTGACCGTTCTGTAGTTACTCGGAATGTCCTTACTCCCTTTCACTGATATTAAACTGACCGCTCTGTAGTTACTCGGAATGTCCTTACTCCCTTTCACTGATATTAAACTGACCTCTCTGTAGTTACTCGGAATGTCCTTACTCCGTTCACTGATATTAAACTGACCGTTCTGTAGTTACTCGGAATGTCCTTACTCCCTTTCACTGATATTAAACTGACCGCTCTGTAGTTACTCGGAATGTCCTTACTCCCTTTCACTGATATTAAACTGACCTCTCTGTAGTTACTCGGAATGTCCTTACTCCCTTTCACTGATATTAAACTGACCTCTCTGTAGTTACTCGGAATGTCCTTACTCCGTTCACTGATATTAAACTGACCGCTCTGTAGTTACTCGGAATGTCCTTACTCCGTTCACTGATATTAAACTGACCGCTCTGTAGTTACTCGGAATGTCCTTACTCCATTCACTGATATTAAACTGACCGCTCTGTAGTTACTCGGAATGTCCTTACTCCATTCACTGATATTAAACTGACCGCTCTGTAGTTACTCGGAATGTCCTTACTCCCTTTCACTGATATTAAACTGACCGCTCTGTAGTTACTCGGAATGTCCTTACTCCATTCACTGATATTAAACTGACCGCTCTGTAGTTACTCGGAATGTCCTTACTCCATTCACTGATATTAAACTGACCGCTCTGTAGTTACTCGGAATGTCCTTACTCCCTTTCACTGATATTAAACTGACCGCTCTGTAGTTACTCGGAATGTCCTTACTCCGTTCACTGATATTAAACTGACCGCTCTGTAGTTACTCGGAATGTCCTTACTCCGTTCACTGATATTAAACTGACCGCTCTGTAGTTACTTGGAATGTCCTTACTCCGTTCACTGATATTAAACTGACCGCTCTGTAGTTACTCGGAATGTCCTTACTCCGTTCACTGATATTAAACTGACCGCTCTGTAGTTACTCGGAATGTCCTTACTCCCTTTCGCTGATATTAAACTGACCGCTCTGTAGTTACTCGCCATGTCCTGACTCCGTTCACTGATATTAAACTGACCGCTCTGTAGTTACTCGCCATGTCCTGACTCCGTTCACTGATATTAAACTGACCGCTCTGTAGTTACTCGGAATGTCCTTACTCCGTTCACTGATATTAAACTGACCGCTCTGTAGTTACTCGGAATGTCCTTACTCCCTTTCGCTGATATTAAACTGACCGCTCTGTGGTTACTCGGAATGTCCTTACTCCCTTTCGCTGATATTAAACTGACCGCTCTGTAGTTACTCGGAATGTCCTTACTCCGTTCATTGATAGTAAACTGACCGCTCTGTAGTTACTCGGAATGTCCTTACTCCCTTTCGCTGATATTAAACTGACCTCTCTGTAGTTACTCGCCATGTCCTGACTCCGTTCACTGATATTAAACTGACCGCTCTGTAGTTACTCGCCATGTCCTGACTCCGTTCACTGATATTAAACTGACCGCTCTGTAGTTACTCGGAATGTCCTGACTCCGTTCACTAATATTAAACTGACCGCTCTGTAGTTACTCGGAATGTCCTTACTCCGTTCACTGATATTAAACTGACCGCTCTGTAGTTACTCGGAATGTCCTTACTCCGTTCATTGATAGTAAACTGACCGCTCTGTAGTTACTCGGAATGTCCTTACTCCCTTTCGCTGATATTAAACTGACCGCTCTGTAGTTACTCGGAATGTCCTTACTCCCTTTCACTGATATTAAACTGACCTCTCTGTAGTTACTCGGAATGTCCTTACTCCCTTTCACTGATATTAAACTGACCTCTCTGTAGTTACTCGGAATGTCCTTACTCCCTTTCACTGATATTAAACTGACCTCTCTGTAGTTACTCGGAATGTCCTTACTCCGTTCACTGATATTAAACTGACCGCTCTGTAGTTACTCGGAATGTCCTTACTCCGTTCACTGATATTAAACTGACCGCTCTGTAGTTACTCGGAATGTCCTTACTCCGTTCACTGATATTAAACTGACCGCTCTGTAGTTACTCGGAATGTCCTTACTCCGTTCACTGATATTAAACTGACCGCTCTGTAGTTACTCAGAATGTCCTTACTCCCTTTCTCTGATATTAAACTGACCGCTCTGTAGTTAAGCGGAATGTCCTTACTCCGTTCACTGATATTAAACTGACCGCTCTGTAGTTACTCGGAATGTCCTTACTCCGTTCACTGATATTAAACTGACTGCTCTGTAGTTACTCGGAATGTCCTTACTCCCTTTCACTGATATTAAACTGACCGCTCTGTAGTTACTCGGAATGTCCTTACTCCGTTCACTGATATTAAACTGACCGCTCTGTAGTTACTCGGAATGTCCTTACTCCCTTTCTCTGATATTAAACTGACCGCTCTGTAGTTACTCGGAATGTCCTTACTCCATTCACTGATATTAAACTGACCGCTCTGTAGTTACTCGGAATGTCCTTCCTCCATTCACTGATATTAAACTGACCGCTCTGTAGTTACTCGGAATGTCCTTACTCCCTTTCACTGATATTAAACTGACCGCTCTGTAGTTACTCGGAATGTCCTTACTCCGTTCACTGATATTAAACTGACCGCTCTGTAGTTACTCGGAATGTCCTTACTCCCTTTCACTGATATTAAACTGACCGCTCTGTAGTTACTCGGAATGTCCTTACTCCGTTCACTGATATTAAACTGACCGCTCTGTAGTTACTCGGAATGTCCTTACTCCCTTTCTCTGATATTAAACTGACCGCTCTGTAGTTACTCGGAATGTCCTTCCTCCGTTCACTGATATTAAACTGACCGCTCTCTAGTTACTCGGAATGTCCTTACTCCGTTCACTGATATTAAACTGACCGTTCTGTAGTTACTCGGAATGTCCTTACTCCCTTTCACTGATATTAAACTGACCGCTCTGTAGTTACTCGGAATGTCCTTACTCCCTTTCACTGATATTAAACTGACCTCTCTGTAGTTACTCGGAATGTCCTTACTCCCTTTCACTGATATTAAACTGACCTCTCTGTAGTTACTCGGAATGTCCTTACTCCGTTCACTGATATTAAACTGACCGCTCTGTAGTTACTCGGAATGTCCTTACTCCGTTCACTGATATTAAACTGACCGCTCTGTAGTTACTCGGAATGTCCTTACTCCATTCACTGATATTAAACTGACCGCTCTGTAGTTACTCGGAATGTCCTTACTCCATTCACTGATATTAAACTGACCGCTCTGTAGTTACTCGGAATGTCCTTACTCCCTTTCACTGATATTAAACTGACCGCTCTGTAGTTACTCGGAATGTCCTTACTCCATTCACTGATATTAAACTGACCGCTCTGTAGTTACTCGGAATGTCCTTCCTCCATTCACTGATATTAAACTGACCGCTCTGTAGTTACTCGGAATGTCCTTACTCCCTTTCACTGATATTAAACTGACCGCTCTGTAGTTACTCGGAATGTCCTTACTCCGTTCACTGATATTAAACTGACCGCTCTGTAGTTACTCGGAATGTCCTTACTCCGTTCACTGATATTAAACTGACCGCTCTGTAGTTACTTGGAATGTCCTTACTCCGTTCACTGATATTAAACTGACCGCTCTGTAGTTACTCGGAATGTCCTTACTCCGTTCACTGATATTAAACTGACCGCTCTGTAGTTACTCGGAATGTCCTTACTCCCTTTCGCTGATATTAAACTGACCGCTCTGTAGTTACTCGGAATGTCCTTACTCCGTTCATTGATAGTAAACTGACCGCTCTGTAGTTACTCGGAATGTCCTTACTCCCTTTCGCTGATATTAAACTGACCGCTGTGTAGTAACTCGGAATGCCCTTACTCCGTTCACTGATATTAAACTGACCGCTCTGTAGTTACTCGGAATGTCCTTACTCCCTTTCGCTGATATTAAACTGACCTCTCTGTAGTTACTCGCCATGTCCTGACTCCGTTCACTGATATTAAACTGACCGCTCTGTAGTTACTCGGAATGTCCTTACTCCGTTCACTGATATTAAACTGACCGCTCTGTAGTTACTCGGAATGTCCTTACTCCCTTTCGCTGATATTAAACTGACCGCTCTGTAGTTACTCGGAATGTCCTTACTCCCTTTCGCTGATATTAAACTGACCGCTCTGTAGTTACTCGGAATGTCCTTACTCCGTTCATTGATAGTAAACTGACCGCTCTGTAGTTACTCGGAATGTCCTTACTCCATTTCGCTGATATTAAACTGACCTCTCTGTAGTTACTCGCCATGTCCTGACTCCGTTCACTGATATTAAACTGACCGCTCTGTAGTTACTCGCCATGTCCTGACTCCGTTCACTGATATTAAACTGACCGCTCTGTAGTTACTCGGAATGTCCTGACTCCGTTCACTGATATTAAACTGACCGCTCTGTAGTTACTCGGAATGTCCTTACTCCGTTCACTGATATTAAACTGACCGCTCTGTAGTTACTCGGAATGTCCTTACTCCGTTCATTGATAGTAAACTGACCGCTCTGTAGTTACTCGGAATGTCCTTACTCCCTTTCGCTGATATTAAACTGACCGCTCTGTAGTTACTCGGAATGTCCTTACTCCCTTTCGCTGATATTAAACTGACCGCTCTGTAGTTACTCGGAATGTCCTTACTCCGTTCATTGATAGTAAACTGACCGCTCTGTAGTTACTCGGAATGTCCTTACTCCCTTTCGCTGATATTAAACTGACCTCTCTGTAGTTACTCGCCATGTCCTGACTCCGTTCACTGATATTAAACTGACCGCGCTGTAGTTACTCGCCATGTCCTGACTCCGTTCACTGATATTAAACTGACCGCTCTGTAGTTACTCGGAATGTCCTTACTCCGTTCACTGATATTAAACTGACCGCTCTGTAGTTACTCGGAATGTCCTTACTCCGTTCACTGATATTAAACTGACCGCTCTGTAGTCACTCAGAATGTCCATACTCCATTCACTGATATTAAACTGACCGCTCTGTAGTTACTCGGAATGTCCTTACTCCCTTTCACTGATATTAAACTGACCGCTCTGTAGTTATCTCGGAATGTCCTTACTCCGTTCACTGATATTAAACTGACCGCTCTGTAGTTACTCGGAATGTCCTTACTCCCTTTCACTGATATTAAACTGACCGCTCTGTAGTTATCTCGGAATGTCCTGACTCCGTTCACTGATATTAAACTGACCGCTCTGTAGTTACTCGGAATGTCCTTACTCCGTTCACTGATATTAAACTGACCGCTCTGTAGTTACTCGGAATGTCCTTACTCCCTTTCGCTGATATTAAACTGGCCGCTCTGTAGTTACTCGGAATGTCCTTACTCCCTTTCACTGATATTAAACTGACCGCTCTGTAGTTACTCGGAATGTCCTTACTCCCTTTCACTGATATTAAACTGACCGCTCTGTAGTTACTCGCCATGTCCTGACTCCGTTCACTGATATTAAACTGACCGCTCTGTAGTTACTCGGAATGTCCTTACTCCGTTCACTGATATTAAACTGACCGCTCTGTAGTTACTCGCCATGTCCTGACTCCGTTCACTGATATTAAACTGACCGCTCTGTAGTTACTCGGAATGTCCTTACTCCGTTCACTGATATTAAACTGACCACTCTGTAGTTACTCGGAATGTCCTTACTCCCTTTCGCTGATATTAAACTGGCCGCTCTGTAGTTACTCGGAATGTCCTTACTCCCTTTCACTGATATTAAACTGACCGCTCTGTAGTTACTCGGAATGTCCTTACTCCCTTTCACTGATATTAAACTGACCGCTCTGTAGTTATCTCGGAATGTCCTTACTCCGTTCACTGATATTAAACTGACCGCTCTGTAGTTACTCGGAATGTCCTTACTCCCTTTCACTGATATTAAACTGACCGCTCTGTAGTTACTCGGAATGTCCTTACTCCGTTCACTGATATTAAACTGACCGCTCGGTAGTTACTCGGAATGTCCTTACTCCGTTCACTGATATTAAAAACTGACCGCTCTGTAGTTACGCGGAATGTCCTTACTCCGTTCACTGATATTAAACTGACCGCTCTGTAGTTACTCGGAATGTCCTTACTCCGTTCACTGATATTAAACTGACCGCTCTGTAGTTACTCGGAATGTCCTTACTCCCTTTCGCTGATATTAAACTGACCGCTCTGTAGTTACTCGGAATGTCCTTACTCCGTTCACTGATATTAAACTGACCGCTCTGTAGTCACTCGGAATGTCCTTACTCCGTTCACTGATATTAAACTGACGGCTCTGTAGTTACTCGGAATGTCCTTACTCCCTTTCACTGATATTAAACTGGCCGCTCTGTAGTTATTCGGAATGTCCTTACTCCGTTCACTGATATTAAACTGGCCGCTCTGTAGTTACTCGGAATGTCCTTACTCCGTTCACTGATATTAAACTGACCGCTCTGTAGTCACTCGGAATGTCCTTACTCCCTTTCACTGATATTAAACTGGCCGCTCTGTAGTTACTCGGAATGTCCTTACTCCGTTCACTGATATTAAACTGACCGCTCGGTAGTTACTCGGAATGTCCTTACTCCGTTCACTGATATTAAAAACTGACCGCTCTGTAGTTACTCGGAATGTCCTTACTCCCGTTCACTGATATTAAACTGACCGCTCTGTAGTTACTCGGAATGTCCTTACTCCGTTCACTGATATTAAACTGACCGCTCTGTAGTTACTCGGAATGTCCTTACTCCGTTCACTGATATTAAACTGACCGCTCTGTAGTTACTCGGAATGTCCTTACTCCGTTCACTGATATTAAACTGACCGCTCTGTAGTTACTCGGAATGTCCTTACTCCGTTCACTGATATTAAACTGACCGCTCTGTAGTTACTCGGAATGTCCATACTCCGTTCACTGATATTAAACTGACCGCTCTGTAGTTACTCGGAATGTCCTTACTCCCTTTCTCTGATATTAAACTGACCGCTCTGTAGTTACTCGGAATGTCCTTACTCCGTTCACTGATATTAAACTGACCGCTCTGTAGTTACTCGCCATGTCCTTACTCCGTTCACTGATATTAAACTGACCGCTCTGTAGTTACTCGGAATGTCCTTACTCCGTTCACTGATATTAAACTGACCTCTCTGTAGTTACTCGGAATGTCCATACTCCGTTCACTGATATTAAACTGACCGCTCTGTAGTTCCTCGGAATGTCCTTACTCCCTTTCACTGATATTAAACTGACCGCTCTGTAGTTACTCGGAATGTCCTTACTCCCTTTCACTGATATTAAACTGACCGCTCTGTAGTCACTCGGAATGTCCTTACTCCGTTCACTGATATTAAACTGACCGCTCTGTAGTTACTCGGAATGTCCTTAGTCCGTTCACTGATATTAAACTGACCGCTCTGTAGTTCCTCGGAATGTCCTTACTCCGTTCACTGATATTAAACTGACCGCTCTGTAGTTCCTCGGAATGTTCTTACTCCGTTCACTGATATTAAACTGACCGCTCTGTAGTTACTCGGAATATCCTTACTCCCGTTCACTGATATTAAACTGACCGCTCTGTAGTTACTCGGAATGTCCTTACTCCGTTCACTGATATTAAACTGACCGCTCTGTAGTTCCTCGGAATGTCCTTACTCCGTTCACTGATATTAAACTGACCGCTCTGTAGTTACTCGGAATGTCCTTACTCCGTTCACTGATATTAAACTGACCGCTCTGTAGTTACTCGGAATGTCCTTACTCCGTTCACTGATATTAAACTGACCGCTCTGTAGTTCCTCGGAATGTCCATACTCCGTTCACTGATATTAAACTGACCGCTCTGTAGTTACTCGGAATGTCTTTAGTCCGTTCACTGATATTAAACTGACCGCTCTGTAATTACTCGGAATGTCCTTACTCCCTTTCACTGATATTAAACTGACCGCTCTGTAGTTACTCGGAATGTCCTTACTCCGTTCACTGAAAATAAACTGACCGCTCTGTAATTACTCGGAATGTCCTTACTCCCTTTCACTGATATTAAACTGACCGCTCTGTAGTTACTCAGATTGTCCTTACTCCGTTCACTGATATTAAACTGACCGCTCTGTAGTTACTCGGAATGTCCTTACTCCGTTCACTGATATTAAACTGACCGCTCTGTAGTTACTCGGAATGTCCATACTCCCTTTCACTGATATTAAACTGACCGCTCTGTAGTTACTCGGAATGTCCTTACTCCGTTCACTGAAAATAAACTGACCGCTCTGTAATTACTCGGAATGTCCTTACTCCCTTTCACTGATATTAAACTGACCGCTCTGTAGTTACTCAGAATGTCCTTACTCCGTTCACTGATATTAAACTGACCGCTCTGTAGTTACTCGGAATGTCCTTACTCCCTTTCACTAATATTAAACTGACCGCTCTGTAGTTACTCGCAATGTCCTTACTCCCTTTCACTGATATTAAACTGACGGCTCTGTAGTTACTCGGAATGTCCTTACTCCGTTCACTGATATTAAACTGACGGCTCTGTAGTTACTCGGAATGTCCTTACTCCCTTTCACTGATATTCAACTGACCGCTCTGTAGTTACTCGGAATGTCCTTACTCCCTTTCGCTGATATTAAACTGACCGCTCTGTAGTTACTCGGAATGTCCTTACTCCGTTCACTGATATTCAACTGACCGCTCTGTAGTTACTCGGAATGTCCTTACTCCCTTTCGCTGATATTAAACTGACCGCTCTGTAGTTACTCGGAATGTCCTTACTCCGTTCACTGATATTAAACTGACCGCTCTGTAGTTACTCGGAATGTCCTTTCTCCGTTCACTGATATTAAACTGTCCGCTCTGTAGTTACTCGGAATGTCCTTACTCCCTTTAACTGACATTAAACTGACCGCTCTGTAGTTACTCGGAATGTCCTTACTCCCGTTCACTGATATTAAACTGACCGCTCTGTAGTTACTCGGAATGTCCTTACTCCCTTTCACTGATATTAAACTGACCGCTCTGTAGTTACTCGGAATGTCCTTACTCCCTTTCACTGATATTAAACTGACCGCTCTGTAGTTACGCGGAATGTCCTTACTCCGTTCACTGATATTAAACTGACCGCTCTGTAGTTACTCGGAATGTCCTTACTCCGTTCACTGATATTAAACTGACCGCTCTGTAGTTACTCGGAATGTCCTTACTCCCTTTCACTGATATTAAACTGACCGCTCTGTAGTTACTCGGAATGTCCTTACTCCGTTCACTGATATTAAACTGACCGCTCTGTAGTTACTCGGAATGTCCTTACTCTGTTCACTGATATTAAACTGACCGCTCTGTAGTTACTCGGAATGCCCTTACTCCGTTCACTGATATTAAACTGACCGCTCTGTAGTTACTCGGAATGTCCTTACTCCGTTCACTGATATTAAACTGACCGCTCTGTAGTTACTCTGAATGTCCTTACTCCGATCACTGTTATTAAACTGACCGCTCTGTAGTTACTCGGAATGTCCTTACTCCCTTTCGCTGATATTAAACTGACCGCTCTGTAGTTACTCGGAATGTCCTTACTCCCTTTCACTGATATTAAACTGACCGCTCTGTAGTTATCTCGGAATGTCCTTACTCCGCTCACTGATATTAAACTGACCGCTCTGTAGTTACTCGGAATGTCCTTACTCCGTTCACTGATATTAAACTGACCGCTCTGTAGTTACTCTGAATGTCCTTACTCCGTTCACTGATATTAAACTGACCGTTCTGTAGTTACTCGGAATGTCCTTACTCCCTTTCACTGATATTAAACTGACCGCTCTGTAGTTACTCGGAATGTCCTTACTCCGTTCACTGATATTAAACTGACCGCTCTGTAGTTACTCGGAATGTCCTTACTCCGTTCACTGATATTAAACTGACCGCTCTGTAGTTACTCGGAATGTCCTTACTCCGTTCACTGATATTAAACTGACCGCTCTGTAGTTACTCTGAATGTCCTTACTCCGTTCACTGATATTAAACTGACCGTTCTGTAGTTACTCGGAATGTCCTTACTCCCTTTCACTGATATTAAACTGACCGCTCTGTAGTTACTCGGAATGTCCTTACTCCGTTCACTGATATTAAACTGACCGCTCTGTAGTTACTCGGAATGTCCTTACTCCGTTCACTGATATTAAACTGACCGCTCTGTAGTTACTCGGAATGTCCTTACTCCGTTCACTGATATTAAACTGACCGCTCTGTAGTTACTCGGAATGTCCTTACTCCCTTTCACTGATATTAAACTGACCGCTCTGTAGTTACTCGGAATGTCCTTACTCCCTTTCACTGATATTAAACTGACCTCTCTGTAGTTACTCGGAATGTCCTTACTCCGGTCACTGATATTAAACTGACCGCTCTGTAGTTACTCGGAATGTCCTTACTCCGTTCACTGATATTAAACTGACCGCTCTGTAGTTACTCGGAATGTCCTTACTCCGTTCACTGATAGTAAACTGACCGCTCTGTAGTTACTCGGAATGTCTTTACTCCGTTCACTGATATTAAACTGACCGCTCTGTAGTTACTCGGAATGTCCTTACTCCGTTCACTGATATTAAACTGACCTCTCTGTAGTTACTCGGAATGTCCTTACTCCCTTTCACTGATATTAAACTGACCGCTCTGTAGTTACTCGGAATGTCCTTACTCCGTTCACTGATATTAAACTGACCGCTCTGTAGTCACTCGGAATGTCCTTACTCCCTTTCACTGATATTAAACTGACCGCTCTGTAGTAACTCGGAATGTCCTTACTCCCTTTCACTGATATTAAACTGACCGCTCTGTAGTTATCTCGGAATGTCCTTACTCCGTTCACTGATATTAAACTGACCGCTCTGTAGTTACTCGGAATATCCTTACTCCCGTTCACTGATATTAAACTGACCGCTCTGTAGTTACTCGGAATGTCCTTACTCCGTTCACTGATATTAAACTGACCGCTCTGTAGTTACTCGGAATGTCCTTACTCCGTTCACTGATATTAAACTGACCGCTCTGTAGTTCCTCGGAATGTCCATACTCCGTTCACTGATATTAAACTGACCGCTCTGTAGTTACTCGGAATGTCTTTAGTCCGTTCACTGATATTAAACTGACCGCTCTGTAGTTCCTCGGAATGTCCTTACTCCGTTCACTGATATTAAACTGACCGCTCTGTAGTTCCTCGGAATGTTCTTACTCCGTTCACTGATATTAAACTGACCGCTCTGTAGTTACTCGGAATGTCCTTACTCCCTTTCACTGATATTAAACTGACCGATCTGTAGTTACTCGGAATGCCCTTACTCCGTTCACTGATATTAAACTGACCGCTCTGTAGTTACTCGGAATGTCCTTACTCCCTTTCACTGATATTAAACTGACCGCTCTGTAGTTACTCGGAATGCCCTTACTCCTTTCACTGATATTAAACTGACCGCTCTGTAGTTACTCGGAATGTCCTTACTCCGTTCACTGAAAATAAACTGACCGCTCTGTAATTACTCGGAATGTCCTTACTCCCTTTCACTGATATTAAACTGACCGCTCTGTAGTTACTCGGAATGTCCTTACTCCGTTCACTGAAAATAAACTGACCGCTCTGTAATTACTCGGAATGTCCTTACTCCCTTTCACTGATATTAAACTGACCGCTCTGTAGTTACTCAGATTGTCCTTACTCCGTTCACTGATATTAAACTGACCGCTCTGTAGTTACTCGGAATGTCCTTACTCCGTTCACTGATATTAAACTGACCGCTCTGTAGTTACTCGGAATGTCCATACTCCCTTTCACTGATATTAAACTGACCGCTCTGTAGTTACTCGGAATGTCCTTACTCCGTTCAATGAAAATAAACTGACCGCTCTGTAATTACTCGGAATGTCCTTACTCCCTTTCACTGATATTAAACTGACCGCTCTGTAGTTACTCAGAATGTCCTTACTCCGTTCACTGATATTAAACTGACCGCTCTGTAGTTACTCGGAATGTCCTTACTCCGTTCACTGATATTAAACTGACCGCTCTGTAGTTACTCGGAATGTCCTTACTCCCTTTCACTGTTATTAAACTGACCGCTCTGTAGTTACTCGGAATGTCCTTACTCCGTTCACTGATATTAAACTGACGGCTCTGTAGTTACTCGGAATGTCCATACTCCCTTTCACTGATATTAAACTGACCGCTCTGTAGTTACTCGGAATGTCCTTACTCTGTTCACTGATATTAAACTGACCGCTCTGTAGTTACTCGGAATGTCCTTACTCCCTTTCACTAATATTAAACTGACCGCTCTGTAGTTACTCGCAATGTCCTTACTCCCTTTCACTGATATTAAACTGACGGCTCTGTAGTTACTCGGAATGTCCTTACTCCGTTCACTGATATTAAACTGACGGCTCTGTAGTTACTCGGAATGTCCTTACTCCCTTTCACTGATATTCAACTGACCGCTCTGTAGTTACTCGGAATGTCCTTACTCCCTTTCGCTGATATTAAACTGACCGCTCTGTAGTTACTCGGAATGTCCTTACTCCGTTCACTGATATTAAACTGACCGCTCTGTAGTTACTCGGAATGTCCTTACTCCGTTCACTGATATTAAACTGACCGCTCTGTAGTTACTCGGAATGTCCTTACTCCGTTCACTGATATTAAACTGACCGCTCTGTAGTTACTCTGAATGTCCTTACTCCGTTCACTGATATTAAACTGACCGTTCTGTAGTTACTCGGAATGTCCTTACTCCCTTTCACTGATATTAAACTGACCGCTCTGTAGTGACTCGGAATGTCCTTACTCCGTTCACTGATATTAAACTGACCGCTCTGTAGTTACTCGGAATGTCCTTACTCCGTTCACTGATATTAAACTGACCGCTCTGTAGTTACTCGGAATGTCCTTACTCCGTTCACTGATATTAAACTGACCGCTCTGTAGTTACTCGGAATGTCCTTACTCCCTTTCACTGATATTAAACTGACCGCTCTGTAGTTACTCGGAATGTCCTTACTCCCTTTCACTGATATTAAACTGACCTCTCTGTAGTTACTCGGAATGTCCTTACTCCGGTCACTGATATTAAACTGACCGCTCTGTAGTTACTCGGAATGTCCTTACTCCGTTCACTGATATTAAACTGACCGCTCTGTAGTTACTCGGAATGTCCTTACTCCGTTCACTGATAGTAAACTGACCGCTCTGTAGTTACTCGGAATGTCTTTACTCCGTTCACTGATATTAAACTGACCGCTCTGTAGTTACTCGGAATGTCCTTACTCCGTTCACTGATATTAAACTGACCTCTCTGTAGTTACTCGGAATGTCCTTACTCCCTTTCACTGATATTAAACTGACCGCTCTGTAGTTACTCGGAATGTCCTTACTCCGTTCACTGATATTAAACTGACCGCTCTGTAGTCACTCGGAATGTCCTTACTCCCTTTCACTGATATTAAACTGACCGCTCTGTAGTTACTCGGAATGTCCTTACTCCCTTTCACTGATATTAAACTGACCGCTCTGTAGTTATCTCGGAATGTCCTTACTCCGTTCACTGATATTAAACTGACCGCTCTGTAGTTACTCGGAATATCCTTACTCCCGTTCACTGATATTAAACTGACCGCTCTGTAGTTACTCGGAATGTCCTTACTCCGTTCACTGATATTAAACTGACCGCTCTGTAGTTACTCGGAATGTCCTTACTCCGTTCACTGATATTAAACTGACCGCTCTGTAGTTCCTCGGAATGTCCATACTCCGTTCACTGATATTAAACTGACCGCTCTGTAGTTACTCGGAATGTCTTTAGTCCGTTCACTGATATTAAACTGACCGCTCTGTAGTTCCTCGGAATGTCCTTACTCCGTTCACTGATATTAAACTGACCGCTCTGTAGTTCCTCGGAATGTTCTTACTCCGTTCACTGATATTAAACTGACCGCTCTGTAGTTACTCGGAATGTCCTTACTCCCTTTCACTGATATTAAACTGACCGATCTGTAGTTACTCGGAATGCCCTTACTCCGTTCACTGATATTAAACTGACCGCTCTGTAGTTACTCGGAATGTCCTTACTCCCTTTCACTGATATTAAACTGACCGCTCTGTAGTTACTCGGAATGCCCTTACTCCTTTCACTGATATTAAACTGACCGCTCTGTAGTTACTCGGAATGTCCTTACTCCGTTCACTGAAAATAAACTGACCGCTCTGTAATTACTCGGAATGTCCTTACTCCCTTTCACTGATATTAAACTGACCGCTCTGTAGTTACTCGGAATGTCCTTACTCCGTTCACTGAAAATAAACTGACCGCTCTGTAATTACTCGGAATGTCCTTACTCCCTTTCACTGATATTAAACTGA
This sequence comes from Scyliorhinus torazame, assembly GCF_047496885.1. Taxonomy (NCBI): domain Eukaryota; kingdom Metazoa; phylum Chordata; class Chondrichthyes; order Carcharhiniformes; family Scyliorhinidae; genus Scyliorhinus; species Scyliorhinus torazame. The sequence goes on along the minus strand of NC_092708.1, from coordinate 1,954,514 downwards.
CCGCTCTGTAGTTACTCAGATTGTCCTTACTCCGTTCACTGATATTAAACTGACCGCTCTGTAGTTACTCGGAATGTCCTTACTCCGTTCACTGATATTAAACTGACCGCTCTGTAGTTACTCGGAATGTCCATACTCCCTTTCACTGATATTAAACTGACCGCTCTGTAGTTACTCGGAATGTCCTTACTCCGTTCACTGAAAATAAACTGACCGCTCTGTAATTACTCGGAATGTCCTTACTCCCTTTCACTGATATTAAACTGACCGCTCTGTAGTTACTCAGAATGTCCTTACTCCGTTCACTGATATTAAACTGACCGCTCTGTAGTTACTCGGAATGTCCTTACTCCGTTCACTGATATTAAACTGACCGCTCTGTAGTTACTCGGAATGTCCTTACTCCCTTTCACTGTTATTAAACTGACCGCTCTGTAGTTACTCGGAATGTCCTTACTCCGTTCACTGATATTAAACTGACGGCTCTGTAGTTACTCGGAATGTCCATACTCCCTTTCACTGATATTAAACTGACCGCTCTGTAGTTACTCGGAATGTCCTTACTCTGTTCACTGATATTAAACTGACCGCTCTGTAGTTACTCGGAATGTCCTTACTCCCTTTCACTAATATTAAACTGACCGCTCTGTAGTTACTCGCAATGTCCTTACTCCCTTTCACTGATATTAAACTGACGGCTCTGTAGTTACTCGGAATGTCCTTACTCCGTTCACTGATATTAAACTGACGGCTCTGTAGTTACTCGGAATGTCCTTACTCCCTTTCACTGATATTCAACTGACCGCTCTGTAGTTACTCGGAATGTCCTTACTCCCTTTCGCTGATATTAAACTGACCGCTCTGTAGTTACTCGGAATGTCCTTACTCCGTTCACTGATATTAAACTGACCGCTCTGTAGTTACTCGGAATGTCCTTACTCCGTTCACTGATATTAAACTGACCGCTCTGTAGTTACTCGGAATGTCCTTACTCCCTTTAACTGACATTAAACTGACCGCTCTGTAGTTACTCGGAATGTCCTTACTCCCGTTCACTGATATTAAACTGACCGCTCTATAGTTACTCGGAATGTCCTTACTCCCTTTCACTGATATTAAACTGACCGCTCTGTAGTTACTCGGAATGTCCTTACTCCCTTTCACTGATATTAAACTGACCGCTCTGTAGTTACGCGGAATGTCCTTACTCCGTTCACTGATATTAAACTGACCGCTCTGTAGTTACTCGGAATGTCCTTACTCCGTTCACTGATATTAAACTGACCGCTCTGTAGTTACTCGGAATGTCCTTACTCCCTTTCACTGATATTAAACTGACCGCTCTGTAGTTACTCGGAATGTCCTTACTCCGTTCACTGATATTAAACTGACCGCTCTGTAGTTACTCGGAATGTCCTTACTCTGTTCACTGATATTAAACTGACGGCTCTGTAGTTACTCGGAATGCCCTTACTCCGTTCACTGATATTAAACTGACCGCTCTGTAGTTACTCGGAATGCCCTTACTCCGTTCACTGATATTAAACTGACCGCTCTGTAGTTACTCTGAATGTCCTTACTCCGATCACTGTTATTAAACTGACCGCTCTGTAGTTACTCGGAATGTCCTTACTCCCTTTCGCTGATATTAAACTGACCGCTCTGTAGTTACTCGGAATGTCCTTACTCCCTTTCACTGATATTAAACTGACCGCTCTGTAGTTATCTCGGAATGTCCTTACTCCGCTCACTGATATTAAACTGACCGCTCTGTAGTTACTCGGAATGTCCTTACTCCGTTCACTGATATTAAACTGACCGCTCTGTAGTTACTCTGAATGTCCTTACTCCGTTCACTGATATTAAACTGACCGTTCTGTAGTTACTCGGAATGTCCTTACTCCCTTTCACTGATATTAAACTGACCGCTCTGTAGTTACTCGTAATGTCCTTACTCCGTTCACTGATATTAAACTGACCGCTCTGTAGTTACTCGGAATGTCCTTACTCCGTTCACTGATATTAAACTGACCGCTCTGTAGTTACTCGGAATGTCCTTACTCCGTTCACTGATATTAAACTGACCGCTCTGTAGTTACTCTGAATGTCCTTACTCCGTTCACTGATATTAAACTGACCGTTCTGTAGTTACTCGGAATGTCCTTACTCCCTTTCACTGATATTAAACTGACCGCTCTGTAGTTACTCGGAATGTCCTTACTCCGTTCACTGATATTAAACTGACCGCTCTGTAGTTACTCGGAATGTCCTTACTCCGTTCACTGATATTAAACTGACCGCTCTGTAGTTACTCGGAATGTCCTTACTCCGTTCACTGATATTAAACTGACCGCTCTGTAGTTACTCGGAATGTCCTTACTCCCTTTCACTGATATTAAACTGACCTCTCTGTAGTTACTCGGAATGTCCTTACTCCCTTTCACTGATATTAAACTGACCGCTCTGTAGTTACTCGGAATGTCCTTACTCCGTTCACTGATATTAAACTGACCGCTCTGTAGTTACTCGGAATGTCCTTACTCCGGTCACTGATATTAAACTGACCGCTCTGTAGTTACTCGGAATGTCCTTACTCCGTTCACTGATATTAAACTGACCGCTCTGTAGTTACTCGGAATGTCCTTACTCCGTTCACTGATAGTAAACTGACCGCTCTGTAGTTACTCGGAATGTCCTTACTCCGTTCACTGATATTAAACTGACCGCTCTGTAGTTACTCGGAATGTCCTTACTCCGTTCACTGATATTAAACTGACCTCTCTGTAGTTACTCGGAATGTCCTTACTCCCTTTCACTGATATTAAACTGACCGCTCTGTAGTTACTCGGAATGTCCTTACTCCCTTTCACTGATATTAAACTGACCGCTCTGTAGTTACTCGGAATGTCCTTACTCCGTTCACTGATATTAAACTGACCGCTCTGTAGTTACTCGGAATGTCCTTACTCCGTTCGCTGATATTAAACTGACCGCTCTGTAGTTACTCGGAATGTCCTTACTCCCTTTCACTGATATTAAACTGACCGCTCTGTAGTTCCTCGGAATGTCCTTACTCCGTTCACTGATATTAAACTGACCGCTCTGTAGTTACTCGGAATGTCCTTACTCCGTTCACTGATATTAAACTGACCGCTCAGTAGTTACTCGGAATGTCCATACTCCCTTTCACTGATATTAAACTGACCGCTCTGTAGTTACTCGGAATGTCCTTACTCCCTTTCACTGATATTAAACTGACCGCTCTGTAGTTACTCGGAATGTCCTTACTCCGTTCACTGATATTAAACTGACCGCTCTGTAGTTACTCGGAATGTCCTTACTCCGGTCACTGATATTAAACTGACCGCTCTGTAGTTACTCGGAATGTCCTTACTCCGTTCACTGATATTAAACTGACCGCTCTGTAGTTACTCGGAATGTCCTTACTCCGTTCACTGATAGTAAACTGACCGCTCTGTAGTTACTCGGAATGTCCTTACTCCGTTCACTGATATTAAACTGACCGCTCTGTAGTTACTCGGAATGTCCTTACTCCGTTCACTGATATTAAACTGACCTCTCTGTAGTTACTCGGAATGTCCTTACTCCCTTTCACTGATATTAAACTGACCGCTCTGTAGTTACTCGGAATGTCCTTACTCCGTTCACTGATATTAAACTGACCGCTCTGTAGTCACTCGGAATGTCCTTACTCCCTTTCACTGATATTAAACTGACCGCTCTGTAGTTACTCGGAATGTCCTTACTCCCTTTCACTGATATTAAACTGACCGCTCTGTAGTTACTCGGAATGTCCTTACTCCGTTCACTGATATTAAACTGACCGCTCTGTAGTTACTCGGAATGTCCTTACTCCGTTCACTGATATTAAACTGACCGCTCTGTAGTTACTCGGAATGTCCTTACTCCCTTTCACTGATATTAAACTGACCGCTCTGTAGTTACTCGGAATGTCCTTACTCCGTTCACTGATATTAAACTGACCGCTCTGTAGTTACTCGGAATGTCCTGACTCCGTTCACTGATATTAAACTGACCGCTCTGTAGTTACTTGGAATGTCCTTACTCCGTTCACTGATATTAAACTGACCGCTCTGTAGTTACTCGGAATGTCCTTACTCCGTTCACTGATATTAAACTGACCGCTCTGTAGTTACTCGGAATGTCCTTACTCCCTTTCACTGATATTAAACTGACCTCTCTGTAGTTACTCGGAATGTCCTTACTCCCTTTCACTGATATTAAACTGACCGCTCTGTAGTTACTCGGAATGTCCTTACTCCGTTCACTGATATTAAACTGACCGCTCTGTAGTTACTCGGAATGTCCTTACTCCGGTCACTGATATTAAACTGACCGCTCTGTAGTTACTCGGAATGTCCTTACTCCGTTCACTGATATTAAACTGACCGCTCTGTAGTTACTCGGAATGTCCTTACTCCGTTCACTGATAGTAAACTGACCGCTCTGTTGTTACTCGGAATGTCCTTACTCCGTTCACTGATATTAAACTGACCGCTCTGTAGTTACTCGGAATGTCCTTACTCCGTTCACTGATATTAAACTGACCTCTCTGTAGTTACTCGGAATGTCCTTACTCCCTTTCACTGATATTAAACTGACCGCTCTGTAGTTACTCGGAATGTCCTTACTCCGTTCACTGATATTAAACTGACCGCTCTGTAGTCACTCGGAATGTCCTTACTCCCTTTCACTGATATTAAACTGACCGCTCTGTAGTTACTCGGAATGTCCTTACTCCCTTTCACTGATATTAAACTGACCGCTCTGTAGTTACTCGGAATGTCCTTACTCCGTTCACTGATATTAAACTGACCGCTCTGTAGTTACTCGGAATGTCCTTACTCCGTTCACTGATATTAAACTGACCGCTCTGTAGTTACTCGGAATGTCCTTACTCCCTTTCACTGATATTAAACTGACCGCTCTGTAGTTACTCGGAATGTCCTTACTCCGTTCACTGATATTAAACTGACCGCTCTGTAGTTACTCGGAATGTCCTTACTCCGTTCACTGATATTAAACTGACCGCTCAGTAGTTACTCGGAATGTCCATACTCCCTTTCACTGATATTAAACTGACCGCTCTGTAGTTACTCGGAATGTCCTTACTCCCTTTCACTGATATTAAACTGACCGCTCTGTAGTTACTCGGAATGTCCTTACTCCCTTTCACTGATATTAAACTGACCGCTCTGTAGTTACTCGGAATGTCCTTACTCCGTTCACTGATATTAAACTGACCGCTCTGTAGTTACTCGGAATGTCCTTACTCCGTTCACTGATATTAAACTGACCGCTCTGTAGTTACTCGGAATGTCCTTACTCCCTTTCACTGATATTAAACTGACCGCTCTGTAGTTACTCGGAATGTCCTTACTCCGTTCACTGATATTAAACTGACCGCTCTGTAGTTACTCGGAATGTCCTTACTCCGTTCACTGATATTAAACTGACCGCTCTGTAGTTACTCGGAATGTCCTTACTCCCTTTCACTGATATTAAACTGACCGCTCTGTAGTTACTCGGAATGTCCTGACTCCGTTCACTGATATTAAACTGACCGCTCTGTAGTTACTTGGAATGTCCTTACTCCGTTCACTGATATTAAACTGACCGCTCTGTAGTTACTCAGAATGTCCTTACTCCCTTTGACTGATATTAAACTGACTGCTCTGTAGTAACTCGGAATGTCCTTACTCCGTTCTCTGATATTAAACTGACCGCTCTGTAGTTACGCGGAATGTCCTTACTCCGTTCACTGATATTAAACTGACCGCTCTGTAGTTACTCGGAATGTCCTTACTCCGTTCACTGATATTAAACTGACCACTCTGTAGTTACTCGGAATGTCCTTACTCCGTTCACTGATATTAAACTGACTGCTCTGTAGTTACTCGGAATGTCCTTACTCCCTTTCACTGATATTAAACTGACCGCTCTGTAGTTGCTCGGAATGTCCTTACTCCCTTTCACTGATATTAAACTGACCGCTCTGTAGTTACTCGGAATGTCCTTACTCCCGTTCACTGATATTAAAAACTGACCGCTCTGTAGTTACTCAGAATGTCCTTACTCCCTTTCTCTGATATTAAACTGACCGCTCTGTAGTTACTCGGAATGTCCTTACTCCGTTCACTGATATTAAACTGACCGCTCGGTAGTTACTCGGAATGTCCTTACTCCGTTCACTGATATTAAAAACTGACCGCTCTGTAGTTACGCGGAATGTCCTTACTCCGTTCACTGATATTAAACTGACCGCTCTGTAGTTACTCGGAATGTCCTTACTCCGTTCACTGATATTAACTGACCGCTCTGTAGTTACTCGGAATGTCCTTACTCCCTTTCGCTGATATTAAACTGACCGCTCTGTAGTTACTCGGAATGTCCTTACTCCGTTCACTGATATTAAACTGACCGCTCTGTAGTCACTCGGAATGTCCTTACTCCGTTCACTGATATTAAACTGACGGCTCTGTAGTTACTCGGAATGTCCTTACTCCCTTTCACTGATATTAAACTGGCCGCTCTGTAGTTATTCGGAATGTCCTTACTCCGTTCACTGATATTAAACTGGCCGCTCTGTAGTTACTCGGAATGTCCTTACTCCGTTCACTGATATTAAACTGACCGCTCTGTAGTCACTCGGAATGTCCTTACTCCCTTTCACTGATATTAAACTGGCCGCTCTGTAGTTACTCGGAATGTCCTTACTCCGTTCACTGATATTAAACTGACCGCTCGGTAGTTACTCGGAATGTCCTTACTCCGTTCACTGATATTAAAAACTGACCGCTCTGTAGTTACTCGGAATGTCCTTACTCCCGTTCACTGATATTAAACTGACCGCTCTGTAGTTACTCGGAATGTCCTTACTCCGTTCACTGATATTAAACTGACCGCTCTGTAGTTACTCGGAATGTCCTTACTCCGTTCACTGATATTAAACTGACCGCTCTGTAGTTACTCGGAATGTCCTTACTCCGTTCACTGATATTAAACTGACCGCTCTGTAGTTACTCGGAATGTCCTTACTCCGTTCACTGATATTAAACTGACCGCTCTGTAGTTACTCGGAATGTCCATACTCCGTTCACTGATATTAAACTGACCGCTCTGTAGTTACTCGGAATGTCCTTACTCCCTTTCTCTGATATTAAACTGACCGCTCTGTAGTTACTCGGAATGTCCTTACTCCGTTCACTGATATTAAACTGACCGCTCTGTAGTTACTCGCCATGTCCTTACTCCGTTCACTGATATTAAACTGACCGCTCTGTAGTTACTCGGAATGTCCTTACTCCGTTCACTGATATTAAACTGACCTCTCTGTAGTTACTCGGAATGTCCATACTCCGTTCACTGATATTAAACTGACCGCTCTGTAGTTCCTCGGAATGTCCTTACTCCCTTTCACTGATATTAAACTGACCGCTCTGTAGTTACTCGGAATGTCCTTACTCCCTTTCACTGATATTAAACTGACCGCTCTGTAGTTACTCGGAATGTCCTTACTCCGTTCACTGATATTAAACTGACCGCTCTGTAGTTACTCGGAATGTCCTTAGTCCGTTCACTGATATTAAACTGACCGCTCTGTAGTTCCTCGGAATGTCCTTACTCCGTTCACTGATATTAAACTGACCGCTCTGTAGTTCCTCGGAATGTTCTTACTCCGTTCACTGATATTAAACTGACCGCTCTGTAGTTACTCGGAATATCCTTACTCCCGTTCACTGATATTAAACTGACCGCTCTGTAGTTACTCGGAATGTCCTTACTCCGTTCACTGATATTAAACTGACCGCTCTGTAGTTCCTCGGAATGTCCTTACTCCGTTCACTGATATTAAACTGACCGCTCTGTAGTTACTCGGAATGTCCTTACTCCGTTCACTGATATTAAACTGACCGCTCTGTAGTTACTCGGAATGTCCTTACTCCGTTCACTGATATTAAACTGACCGCTCTGTAGTTCCTCGGAATGTCCATACTCCGTTCACTGATATTAAACTGACCGCTCTGTAGTTACTCGGAATGTCTTTAGTCCGTTCACTGATATTAAACTGACCGCTCTGTAGTTCCTCGGAATGTCCTTACTCCGTTCACTGATATTAAACTGACCGCTCTGTAGTTCCTCGGAATGTTCTTACTCCGTTCACTGATATTAAACTGACCGCTCTGTAGTTACTCGGAATGCCCTTACTCCTTTCACTGATATTAAACTGACCGCTCTGTAGTTACTCGGAATGTCCTTACTCCGTTCACTGAAAATAAACTGACCGCTCTGTAATTACTCGGAATGTCCTTACTCCCTTTCACTGATATTAAACTGACCGCTCTGTAGTTACTCGGAATGTCCTTACTCCGTTCACTGAAAATAAACTGACCGCTCTGTAATTACTCGGAATGTCCTTACTCCCTTTCACTGATATTAAACTGACCGCTCTGTAGTTACTCAGATTGTCCTTACTCCGTTCACTGATATTAAACTGACCGCTCTGTAGTTACTCGGAATGTCCTTACTCCGTTCACTGATATTAAACTGACCGCTCTGTAGTTACTCGGAATGTCCATACTCCCTTTCACTGATATTAAACTGACCGCTCTGTAGTTACTCGGAATGTCCTTACTCCGTTCACTGAAAATAAACTGACCGCTCTGTAATTACTCGGAATGTCCTTACTCCCTTTCACTGATATTAAACTGACCGCTCTGTAGTTACTCAATGTCCTTACTCCGTTCACTGATATTAAACTGACCGCTCTGTAGTTACTCGGAATGTCCTTACTCCCTTTCACTAATATTAAACTGACCGCTCTGTAGTTACTCGCAATGTCCTTACTCCCTTTCACTGATATTAAACTGACGGCTCTGTAGTTACTCGGAATGTCCTTACTCCGTTCACTGATATTAAACTGACGGCTCTGTAGTTACTCGGAATGTCCTTACTCCCTTTCACTGATATTCAACTGACCGCTCTGTAGTTACTCGGAATGTCCTTACTCCCTTTCGCTGATATTAAACTGACCGCTCTGTAGTTACTCGGAATGTCCTTACTCCGTTCACTGATATTCAACTGACCGCTCTGTAGTTACTCGGAATGTCCTTACTCCCTTTCGCTGATATTAAACTGACCGCTCTGTAGTTACTCGGAATGTCCTTACTCCGTTCACTGATATTAAACTGACCGCTCTGTAGTTACTCGGAATGTCCTTACTCCGTTCACTGATATTAAACTGTCCGCTCTGTAGTTACTCGGAATGTCCTTACTCCCTTTAACTGACATTAAACTGACCGCTCTGTAGTTACTCGGAATGTCCTTACTCCCGTTCACTGATATTAAACTGACCGCTCTGTAGTTACTCGGAATGTCCTTACTCCCTTTCACTGATATTAAACTGACCGCTCTGTAGTTACTCGGAATGTCCTTACTCCCTTTCACTGATATTAAACTGACCGCTCTGTAGTTACGCGGAATGTCCTTACTCCGTTCACTGATATTAAACTGACCGCTCTGTAGTTACTCGGAATGTCCTTACTCCGTTCACTGATATTAAACTGACCGCTCTGTAGTTACTCGGAATGTCCTTACTCCCTTTCACTGATATTAAACTGACCGCTCTGTAGTTACTCGGAATGTCCTTACTCCGTTCACTGATATTAAACTGACCGCTCTGTAGTTACTCGGAATGTCCTTACTCTGTTCACTGATATTAAACTGACCGCTCTGTAGTTACTCGGAATGCCCTTACTCCGTTCACTGATATTAAACTGACCGCTCTGTAGTTACTCGGAATGTCCTTACTCCGTTCACTGATATTAAACTGACCGCTCTGTAGTTACTCTGAATGTCCTTACTCCGATCACTGTTATTAAACTGACCGCTCTGTAGTTACTCGGAATGTCCTTACTCCCTTTCGCTGATATTAAACTGACCGCTCTGTAGTTACTCGGAATGTCCTTACTCCCTTTCACTGATATTAAACTGACCGCTCTGTAGTTATCTCGGAATGTCCTTACTCCGCTCACTGATATTAAACTGACCGCTCTGTAGTTACTCGGAATGTCCTTACTCCGTTCACTGATATTAAACTGACCGCTCTGTAGTTACTCTGAATGTCCTTACTCCGTTCACTGATATTAAACTGACCGTTCTGTAGTTACTCGGAATGTCCTTACTCCCTTTCACTGATATTAAACTGACCGCTCTGTAGTTACTCGGAATGTCCTTACTCCGTTCACTGATATTAAACTGACCGCTCTGTAGTTACTCGGAATGTCCTTACTCCGTTCACTGATATTAAACTGACCGCTCTGTAGTTACTCGGAATGTCCTTACTCCGTTCACTGATATTAAACTGACCGCTCTGTAGTTACTCTGAATGTCCTTACTCCGTTCACTGATATTAAACTGACCGTTCTGTAGTTACTCGGAATGTCCTTACTCCCTTTCACTGATATTAAACTGACCGCTCTGTAGTTACTCGGAATGTCCTTACTCCGTTCACTGATATTAAACTGACCGCTCTGTAGTTACTCGGAATGTCCTTACTCCGTTCACTGATATTAAACTGACCGCTCTGTAGTTACTCGGAATGTCCTTACTCCGTTCACTGATATTAAACTGACCGCTCTGTAGTTACTCGGAATGTCCTTACTCCCTTTCACTGATATTAAACTGACCGCTCTGTAGTTACTCGGAATGTCCTTACTCCCTTTCACTGATATTAAACTGACCTCTCTGTAGTTACTCGGAATGTCCTTACTCCGGTCACTGATATTAAACTGACCGCTCTGTAGTTACTCGGAATGTCCTTACTCCGTTCACTGATATTAAACTGACCGCTCTGTAGTTACTCGGAATGTCCTTACTCCGTTCACTGATAGTAAACTGACCGCTCTGTAGTTACTCGGAATGTCTTTACTCCGTTCACTGATATTAAACTGACCGCTCTGTAGTTACTCGGAATGTCCTTACTCCGTTCACTGATATTAAACTGACCTCTCTGTAGTTACTCGGAATGTCCTTACTCCCTTTCACTGATATTAAACTGACCGCTCTGTAGTTACTCGGAATGTCCTTACTCCGTTCACTGATATTAAACTGACCGCTCTGTAGTCACTCGGAATGTCCTTACTCCCTTTCACTGATATTAAACTGACCGCTCTGTAGTTACTCGGAATGTCCTTACTCCCTTTCACTGATATTAAACTGACCGCTCTGTAGTTATCTCGGAATGTCCTTACTCCGTTCACTGATATTAAACTGACCGCTCTGTAGTTACTCGGAATATCCTTACTCCCGTTCACTGATATTAAACTGACCGCTCTGTAGTTACTCGGAATGTCCTTACTCCGTTCACTGATATTAAACTGACCGCTCTGTAGTTACTCGGAATGTCCTTACTCCGTTCACTGATATTAAACTGACCGCTCTGTAGTTCCTCGGAATGTCCATACTCCGTTCACTGATATTAAACTGACCGCTCTGTAGTTACTCGGAATGTCTTTAGTCCGTTCACTGATATTAAACTGACCGCTCTGTAGTTCCTCGGAATGTCCTTACTCCGTTCACTGATATTAAACTGACCGCTCTGTTGTTCCTCGGAATGTTCTTACTCCGTTCACTGATATTAAACTGACCGCTCTGTAGTTACTCGGAATGTCCTTACTCCCTTTCACTGATATTAAACTGACCGATCTGTAGTTACTCGGAATGCCCTTACTCCGTTCACTGATATTAAACTGACCGCTCTGTAGTTACTCGGAATGTCCTTACTCCCTTTCACTGATATTAAACTGACCGCTCTGTAGTTACTCGGAATGCCCTTACTCCTTTCACTGATATTAAACTGACCGCTCTGTAGTTACTCGGAATGTCCTTACTCCGTTCACTGAAAATAAACTGACCGCTCTGTAATTACTCGGAATGTCCTTACTCCCTTTCACTGATATTAAACTGACCGCTCTGTAGTTACTCGGAATGTCCTTACTCCGTTCACTGAAAATAAACTGACCGCTCTGTAATTACTCGGAATGTCCTTACTCCCTTTCACTGATATTAAACTGACCGCTCTGTAGTTACTCAGATTGTCCTTACTCCGTTCACTGATATTAAACTGACCGCTCTGTAGTTACTCGGAATGTCCTTACTCCGTTCACTGATATTAAACTGACCGCTCTGTAGTTACTCGGAATGTCCATACTCCCTTTCACTGATATTAAACTGACCGCTCTGTAGTTACTCGGAATGTCCTTACTCCGTTCACTGAAAATAAACTGACCGCTCTGTAATTACTCGGAATGTCCTTACTCCCTTTCACTGATATTAAACTGACCGCTCTGTAGTTACTCAGAATGTCCTTACTCCGTTCACTGATATTAAACTGAACGCTCTGTAGTTACTCGGAATGTCCTTACTCCGTTCACTGATATTAAACTGACCGCTCTGTAGTTACTCGGAATGTCCTTACTCCCTTTCACTGTTATTAAACTGACCGCTCTGTAGTTACTCGGAATGTCCTTACTCCGTTCACTGATATTAAACTGACGGCTCTGTAGTTACTCGGAATGTCCATACTCCCTTTCACTGATATTAAACTGACCGCTCTGTAGTTACTCGGAATGTCCTTACTCTGTTCACTGATATTAAACTGACCGCTCTGTAGTTACTCGGAATGTCCTTACTCCCTTTCACTAATATTAAACTGACCGCTCTGTAGTTACTCGCAATGTCCTTACTCCCTTTCACTGATATTAAACTGACGGCTCTGTAGTTACTCGGAATGTCCTTACTCCGTTCACTGATATTAAACTGACGGCTCTGTAGTTACTCGGAATGTCCTTACTCCCTTTCACTGATATTCAACTGACCGCTCTGTAGTTACTCGGAATGTCCTTACTCCCTTTCGCTGATATTAAACTGACCGCTCTGTAGTTACTCGGAATGTCCTTACTCCGTTCACTGATATTAAACTGACCGCTCTGTAGTTACTCGGAATGTCCTTACTCCGTTCACTGATATTAAACTGACCGCTCTGTAGTTACTCGGAATGTCCTTACTCCCTTTAACTGACATTAAACTGACCGCTCTGTAGTTACTCGGAATGTCCTTACTCCCGTTCACTGATATTAAACTGACCGCTCTATAGTTACTCGGAATGTCCTTACTCCCTTTCACTGATATTAAACTGACCGCTCTGTAGTTACTCGGAATGTCCTTACTCCCTTTCACTGATATTAAACTGACCGCTCTGTAGTTACGCGGAATGTCCTTACTCCGTTCACTGATATTAAACTGACCGCTCTGTAGTTACTCGGAATGTCCTTACTCCGTTCACTGATATTAAACTGACCGCTCTGTAGTTACTCGGAATGTCCTTACTCCCTTTCACTGATATTAAACTGACCGCTCTGTAGTTACTCGGAATGTCCTTACTCCGTTCACTGATATTAAACTGACCGCTCTGTAGTTACTCGGAATGTCCTTACTCTGTTCACTGATATTAAACTGACGGCTCTGTAGTTACTCGGAATGCCCTTACTCCGTTCACTGATATTAAACTGACCGCTCTGTAGTTACTCGGAATGCCCTTACTCCGTTCACTGATATTAAACTGACCGCTCTGTAGTTACTCTGAATGTCCTTACTCCGATCACTGTTATTAAACTGACCGCTCTGTAGTTACTCGGAATGTCCTTACTCCCTTTCGCTGATATTAAACTGACCGCTCTGTAGTTACTCGGAATGTCCTTACTCCCTTTCACTGATATTAAACTGACCGCTCTGTAGTTATCTCGGAATGTCCTTACTCCGCTCACTGATATTAAACTGACCGCTCTGTAGTTACTCGGAATGTCCTTACTCCGTTCACTGATATTAAACTGACCGCTCTGTAGTTACTCTGAATGTCCTTACTCCGTTCACTGATATTAAACTGACCGTTCTGTAGTTACTCGGAATGTCCTTACTCCCTTTCACTGATATTAAACTGACCGCTCTGTAGTTACTCGGAATGTCCTTACTCCGTTCACTGATATTAAACTGACCGCTCTGTAGTTACTCGGAATGTCCTTACTCCGTTCACTGATATTAAACTGACCGCTCTGTAGTTACTCGGAATGTCCTTACTCCGTTCACTGATATTAAACTGACCGCTCTGTAGTTACTCTGAATGTCCTTACTCCGTTCACTGATATTAAACTGACCGTTCTGTAGTTACTCGGAATGTCCTTACTCCCTTTCACTGATATTAAACTGACCGCTCTGTAGTTACTCGGAATGTCCTTACTCCGTTCACTGATATTAAACTGACCGCTCTGTAGTTACTCGGAATGTCCTTACTCCGTTCACTGATATTAAACTGACCGCTCTGTAGTTACTCGGAATGTCCTTACTCCGTTCACTGATATTAAACTGACCGCTCTGTAGTTACTCGGAATGTCCTTACTCCCTTTCACTGATATTAAACTGACCTCTCTGTAGTTACTCGGAATGTCCTTACTCCCTTTCACTGATATTAAACTGACCGCTCTGTAGTTACTCGGAATGTCCTTACTCCGTTCACTGATATTAAACTGACCGCTCTGTAGTTACTCGGAATGTCCTTACTCCGGTCACTGATATTAAACTGACCGCTCTGTAGTTACTCGGAATGTCCTTACTCCGTTCACTGATATTAAACTGACCGCTCTGTAGTTACTCGGAATGTCCTTACTCCGTTCACTGATAGTAAACTGACCGCTCTGTAGTTACTCGGAATGTCCTTACTCCGTTCACTGATATTAAACTGACCGCTCTGTAGTTACTCGGAATGTCCTTACTCCGTTCACTGATATTAAACTGACCTCTCTGTAGTTACTCGGAATGTCCTTACTCCCTTTCACTGATATTAAACTGACCGCTCTGTAGTTACTCGGAATGTCCTTACTCCCTTTCACTGATATTAAACTGACCGCTCTGTAGTTACTCGGAATGTCCTTACTCCGTTCACTGATATTAAACTGACCGCTCTGTAGTTACTCGGAATGTCCTTACTCCGTTCACTGATATTAAACTGACCGCTCTGTAGTTACTCGGAATGTCCTTACTCCCTTTCACTGATATTAAACTGACCGCTCTGTAGTTACTCGGAATGTCCTTACTCCGTTCACTGATATTAAACTGACCGCTCTGTAGTTACTCGGAATGTCCTTACTCCGTTCACTGATATTAAACTGACCGCTCTGTAGTTACTCGGAATGTCCTTACTCCCTTTCACTGATATTAAACTGACCGCTCTGTAGTTACTCGGAATGTCCTGACTCCGTTCACTGATATTAAACTGACCGCTCTGTAGTTACTTGGAATGTCCTTACTCCGTTCACTGATATTAAACTGACCGCTCTGTAGTTACTCGGAATGTCCTTACTCCGTTCACTGATATTAAACTGACCGCTCTGTAGTTACTCGGAATGTCCTTACTCCCTTTCACTGATATTAAACTGACCTCTCTGTAGTTACTCGGAATGTCCTTACTCCCTTTCACTGATATTAAACTGACCGCTCTGTAGTTACTCGGAATGTCCTTACTCCGTTCACTGATATTAAACTGACCGCTCTGTAGTTACTCGGAATGTCCTTACTCCGGTCACTGATATTAAACTGACCGCTCTGTAGTTACTCGGAATGTCCTTACTCCGTTCACTGATATTAAACTGACCGCTCTGTAGTTACTCGGAATGTCCTTACTCCGTTCACTGATAGTAAACTGACCGCTCTGTAGTTACTCGGAATGTCCTTACTCCGTTCACTGATATTAAACTGACCGCTCTGTAGTTACTCGGAATGTCCTTACTCCGTTCACTGATATTAAACTGACCTCTCTGTAGTTACTCGGAATGTCCTTACTCCCTTTCACTGATATTAAACTGACCGCTCTGTAGTTACTCGGAATGTCCTTACTCCGTTCACTGATATTAAACTGACCGCTCTGTAGTCACTCGGAATGTCCTTACTCCCTTTCACTGATATTAAACTGACCGCTCTGTAGTTACTCGGAATGTCCTTACTCCCTTTCACTGATATTAAACTGACCGCTCTGTAGTTACTCGGAATGTCCTTACTCCGTTCACTGATATTAAACTGACCGCTCTGTAGTTACTCGGAATGTCCTTACTCCGTTCACTGATATTAAACTGACCGCTCTGTAGTTACTCGGAATGTCCTTACTCCCTTTCACTGATATTAAACTGACCGCTCTGTAGTTACTCGGAATGTCCTTACTCCGTTCACTGATATTAAACTGACCGCTCTGTAGTTACTCGGAATGTCCTGACTCCGTTCACTGATATTAAACTGACCGCTCTGTAGTTACTTGGAATGTCCTTACTCCGTTCACTGATATTAAACTGACCGCTCTGTAGTTACTCGGAATGTCCTTACTCCGTTCACTGATATTAAACTGACCGCTCTGTAGTTACTCGGAATGTCCTTACTCCCTTTCACTGATATTAAACTGACCTCTCTGTAGTTACTCGGAATGTCCTTACTCCCTTTCACTGATATTAAACTGACCGCTCTGTAGTTACTCGGAATGTCCTTACTCCGTTCACTGATATTAAACTGACCGCTCTGTAGTTACTCGGAATGTCCTTACTCCGGTCACTGATATTAAACTGACCGCTCTGTAGTTACTCGGAATGTCCTTACTCCGTTCACTGATATTAAACTGACCGCTCTGTAGTTACTCGGAATGTCCTTACTCCGTTCACTGATAGTAAACTGACCGCTCTGTAGTTACTCGGAATGTCCTTACTCCGTTCACTGATATTAAACTGACCGCTCTGTAGTTACTCGGAATGTCCTTACTCCGTTCACTGATATTAAACTGACCTCTCTGTAGTTACTCGGAATGTCCTTACTCCCTTTCACTGATATTAAACTGACCGCTCTGTAGTTACTCGGAATGTCCTTACTCCGTTCACTGATATTAAACTGACCGCTCTGTAGTCACTCGGAATGTCCTTACTCCCTTTCACTGATATTAAACTGACCGCTCTGTAGTTACTCGGAATGTCCTTACTCCCTTTCACTGATATTAAACTGACCGCTCTGTAGTTACTCGGAATGTCCTTACTCCGTTCACTGATATTAAACTGACCGCTCTGTAGTTACTCGGAATGTCCTTACTCCGTTCACTGATATTAAACTGACCGCTCTGTAGTTACTCGGAATGTCCTTACTCCCTTTCACTGATATTAAACTGACCGCTCTGTAGTTACTCGGAATGTCCTTACTCCGTTCACTGATATTAAACTGACCGCTCTGTAGTTACTCGGAATGTCCTTACTCCGTTCACTGATATTAAACTGACCGCTCAGTAGTTACTCGGAATGTCCATACTCCCTTTCACTGATATTAAACTGACCGCTCTGTAGTTACTCGGAATGTCCTTACTCCCTTTCACTGATATTAAACTGACCGCTCTGTAGTTACTCGGAATGTCCTTACTCCCTTTCACTGATATTAAACTGACCGCTCTGTAGTTACTCGGAATGTCCTTACTCCGTTCACTGATATTAAACTGACCGCTCTGTAGTTACTCGGAATGTCCTTACTCCGTTCACTGATATTAAACTGACCGCTCTGTAGTTACTCGGAATGTCCTTACTCCCTTTCACTGATATTAAACTGACCGCTCTGTAGTTACTCGGAATGTCCTTACTCCGTTCACTGATATTAAACTGACCGCTCTGTAGTTACTCGGAATGTCCTTACTCCGTTCACTGATATTAAACTGACCGCTCTGTAGTTACTCGGAATGTCCTTACTCCCTTTCACTGATATTAAACTGACCGCTCTGTAGTTACTCGGAATGTCCTGACTCCGTTCACTGATATTAAACTGACCGCTCTGTAGTTACTTGGAATGTCCTTACTCCGTTCACTGATATTAAACTGACCGCTCTGTAGTTACTCAGAATGTCCTTACTCCCTTTGACTGATATTAAACTGACCGCTCTGTAGTAACTCGGAATGTCCTTACTCCGTTCTCTGATATTAAACTGACCGCTCTGTAGTTACGCGGAATGTCCTTACTCCGTTCACTGATATTAAACTGACCGCTCTGTAGTTACTCGGAATGTCCTTACTCCGTTCACTGATATTAAACTGACCACTCTGTAGTTACTCGGAATGTCCTTACTCCGTTCACTGATATTAAACTGACTGCTCTGTAGTTACTCGGAATGTCCTTACTCCCTTTCACTGATATTAAACTGACCGCTCTGTAGTTGCTCGGAATGTCCTTACTCCCTTTCACTGATATTAAACTGACCGCTCTGTAGTTACTCGGAATGTCCTTACTCCCGTTCACTGATATTAAAAACTGACCGCTCTGTAGTTACTCAGAATGTCCTTACTCCCTTTCTCTGATATTAAACTGACCGCTCTGTAGTTACGCGGAATGTCCTTACTCCGTTCACTGATATTAAACTGACCGCTCTGTAGTTACTCGGAATGTCCTTACTCCGTTCACTGATATTAAACTGACCGCTCTGTAGTTACTCGGAATGTCGTTACTCCATTCACTGATATTAAACTGACCGCTCTGTAGTTACTCGGAATGTCCTGACTCCGTTCACTGATATTAAACTGACCACTCTGTAGTTACTCGGAATGTCCTTACTCCGTTCACTGATATTAAACTGACTGCTCTGTAGTTACTCGGAATGTCCTTACTCCCTTTCACTGATATTAAACTGACCGCTCTGTAGTTACTCGGAATGTCCTTACTCCGTTCACTGATATTAAACTGACCGCTCTGTAGTTACTCGGAATGTCCTTACTCCCTTTCACTGATATTAAACTGACCGCTCTGTAGTTACTCGGAATGTCCTTACTCCGTTCACTGATATTAAACTGACCGCTCTGTAGTTACTCGGAATGTCCATACTCCATTCACTGATATTAAACTGACCGCTCTGTAGTTACTCGCCATGTCCTTACTCCCTTTCACTGATATTAAACTGACCGCTCTGTAGTTGCTCGGAATGTCCTTACTCCCTTTCACTGATATTAAACTGACCGCTCTGTAGTTACTCGGAATGTCCTTACTCCCGTTCACTGATATTAAACTGACCGCTCTGTAGTTACTCGGAATGTTCTTACTCCGTTCTCTGATATTAAACTGACCGCTCTGTAGTTACTCGGAATGTCCTTCCTCCGTTCACTGATATTAAACTGACCGCTCTGTAGTTACTCGGAATGTCCTTACTCCGTTCACTGATATTAAACTGACCGTTCTGTAGTTACTCGGAATGTCCTTACTCCCTTTCACTGATATTAAACAGACCGCTCTGTAGTTACTCGGAATGTCCTTACTCCCTTTCACTGATATTAAACTGACCGCTCTGTAGTTACTCGGAATGTCCTTACTCCCTTTCACTGATATTAAACTGACCTCTCTGTAGTTACTCGGAATGTCCTTACTCCGTTCACTGATATTAAACTGACCGCTCTGTAGTTACTCGGAATGTCCTTACTCCGTTCACTGATATTAAACTGACCGCTCTGTAGTTACTCGGAATGTCCAGACTCCAATCACTGATATTAAACTGACCGCTCTGTAGTTACTCGGAATGTCCTTCCTCCCTTTCACTGATATTAAACTGACCGCTCTGTAGGTACTCGGAATGTCCTTACTCTTTTCCAGTATGTAGTGAAGATTAGAAGATTATGACAAGTCCTTCCGTTGACTCCACTCCCACCTCCTTCAGCAACAACGGAGACAAACCATCTGGACCAGGAGACTTATCCACTTTAAACACAGTCAGCCTTTCCAGTACCTTGGCTCTATCTATTACTATCTCGAGTTATTTTCTGACTGGAGGAAAGTTTGTCGTGTTGTTCCTTAGGAATTGGTATAGGGACCCTTGTTTTTTTCTGATATTGATTCGTAATCTATGCCTTTATGTACATGGTGCAATTTCCAAACTTGGCAGTGTGATGAATGTGGAAATATATATTCCATATTTGTGGCAGTAATTTTATTAAAAACACTGCTTTAAAATATATTCAGACTAAATGTCCACTAAAACTGTAATTAAGGCATCATAAAACGTGAGGTAATCAAGCTTTTTAACCATTTACTTGTTTACATATAGATGGTTAATGGGATATTGTTTTGATTGGTGAGGCTATTGTGGGATATATATAATTTGAGGGATTGTATTTAGTCCCAGCTAAGCAGGTCATGGGATCTTAGTGGGACACAGATGAGGTGATTAATAGGAGGCACCAGGTCTGTCTGTAGTTTGAAGTTTTGCCAAATGATGTTAGTTGAGCAGAAGGGTCTGACAAGATAGTAGAGTACTGGATGTGACCCTAGCCAAATCACTGAGTGTCTTTAAATAAATAAAAAACCTTTATTGTCCAAGTAGGCTTACAATAACATTGCAATGAAGTTACTGTGAAAAGCCCATAGTCGCCACAGTCCGGCGCCTGTTCGGGTACACAGAGGGAGAATTCAGGATTCTCAGCTGATACTTTAAGCCAGAGATAGAGAGGTCCTGTATTAATAAGGGGATCAGGGTTCATGGGGAGAAGGCAGGAGAATGGGGATGAGAAAATATCAGCCATGATTGAATGGCGGAGCAGGCTTGATGGGCTGAATGGCCTAATTCTGCTCCTATGTCTTATAGTATTCTCTTGATGGAACTCTCTCCAAATGTCTATACATAGAGGATCATGAGAAAACCTGTTTTGTTAACTTCATTTATAAGTAGCATTTGAACTGTATTGGGTTCCGGGAGGCCGGGACGTTGAGTGTCTTTAAGACAGAAGTTGATAAATTCTTGATTTCTCGAGGAATTAAGGGCTATGGAGAAGAGAGCGGGTAAATGGAGTTGAAATCAGCCGTGATTGAATGGTGGAGTGGACTCGATGGGCCAAATGACCTTATTTCCACTCCTATGTCTTATGGTCTTATGGGTTGCTTGGTTGTAATATTTATAGTGAAGGTGGAGGGCATAACTTTAAGTTTTTCCTTTTACGTTAACTGTGAATTATGGAGCTACTTCTGTGATGTTAATGTGGTTAATACTCTGTTAAAAATAAAGTTTGATTTCACCTAAATCATCCCTATTGGTCAGAGCCAACACTCCTGGGTGAAATATCCTTTCCTCACGGTTTTACACATTGCAAATTGTTGAGATTTCTCATCTGGTATCTGAACAGAAATTAGGGTCCGGTCCGATATCCTAACAGCAGCTGATGCAAAACGTGGAAACATTATGGGTAGCACAGTGGTTAGCACTGTGGCTTCACTGCGCCAGGGTCCCAGGTTCGATTCCCGGCTTGGGTCACTGTCTGTGTGGAGTCTGCACGTTCTCCCCGTGTCTGCGTGGGTTTCCTCCGGGTGCTCCGGTTTCCTCCCACAGTCCAAAGATGTCAGAATTTTAGACGTTTCAGTGAGATCCCCTCTCATTCTCTAAACTCCAGTGAACAGAGGCCCAGTCGCCCCACTCCCTCCTTACACGACAATCCCGCCGTCCCAGGACTCAGGCTGGTGAACCTTCGCTGTGATTTACAGAATGTCCTTTGGAAAAAGTAATGAAGTTCCCTCTTCCCCAATTCAGCACGTTTACCTTTCAGAATTTCTTGTTAATTCCATGATTATTCCAAATATTTTTGTCCTCTTCAAAAAAATTCCAAAGAAGCTTATCCGAATCACACTCTTTAAAAGGGTCTTTGTTCAGTGAACAGCAGCCTGTTTTCCTCCCATTCCCCAGGAAATACAACAATTACACAAAACCCTTCCCAGGGATAGAAATCATCATCCCCCACTCACCGTTCCAGTATCCAAAATTAGTCCCACCTTCAAACATATACCTGCGAAAATAACAGAGCAATCAGATTCTTAATATTCACGGAGTGAGTCAGACAATCGTCTGCTCAGAATCAGTGACAGGGGAGGATTGGGACGGGGGGGGGAGGGGGACGGGGGGAGGGGGAGGTAGACGGAGGGGGAGGGGAACGGAGGGGGACGGGGTGAGGGGGACGGGCAGGAGGGGAGGGGGACGGGGGATAAGGGGGGGGCGTGAGGAGCACGATACAGGAACTGGGAGGTAGGAATGTGGGATAGGAGGATGGGAAAGAGCAGCCAGTGAAATGGGACACGGGAGATCAGTGGGGCAGTGGTCAAAGCGATAAATGTGCTCCGGACGGTATTGAAAGGTGATTCGCTTACATATTCACATTGGCTCCGAGTTGCAGCAGCTCCTCCAGCATTTTGGTAGCATTTTTGATGGAAACGGTTGAATGTTCCAATCCCCAGTAATCGAGCCAACCCACGTAGAACTCCGAATTCACCTAGAGCACGGCAATGAAACTGTACGGGTCATTAACAGACAGCAGTTGTCAATGAGGTAGAAACGCACCTCATCAACATGCCCCAACTCCCCAAACCCTTTCACCCAGATCCTGCCAATCTCCACATCTTCCCCAGGGTCCTCCTCGCTCCCCTACTCCACCCCTCCACACATTGCTGTCCCACACCCCCTTACCATGGCCAACCACCGTCACCCCCCTACCCTCACCCCCCCACCCTCACCCCCCCCACCCTCACCCCCCCCACCACCCCCATCCTCACCCACCCTCACCCCCCACCCTCACCACCACCCCAACCTCACCCCCCCACCCCCCTCACCCCCCACCCTCACCCCCCCACCCTCACCCCCCCCACCACCCCCACCCTCACCCCCCCCACCACCCCCACCCTCACCCTCACACCCCCACCCACCCTCACCCCCACCCTCACACCCACACCCTCACACCCCCACCCACCCTCACCCCCCCATCATCACCCCCCCACCCCCCCACCACCCCCACCCTCCCTCACACCCCACCCTCACATCCCACACTCACCCCCCCACACTCACCCCCCACCCACCCTCACCCCCCCCACCCCCCCACCACCCCCACCCTCCCTCACACCCCCCACCCCCCCACCACCCCCACCCTCCCTCACACCCCACCCTCACATCCCACACTCACCCCCCCACCCTCACCCCCCCACCCACCCTCACCCCCCCATCCTCACCCCCAACCCCCCCCACCCTCACCCCCCCACCCACACTCTCCCTCCCACCCACCCTCACCCCCCCACCCTCACCCCCCCACCCTCACCCCCCCACCCTCACCCCCCCCACCCTCACCCCCCCCACCCTCACCCCCCCCACCACCCCCATCCTCACCCACCCTCACCCCCACCCTCACCACCACCCCAACCTCACCCCCCCACCCCCCTCACCCCCCACCCTCACCCCCCCACCCTCACCCCCCCCACCACCCCCACCCTCACCCCCCCCACCACCCCCACCCTCACCCTCACACCCCCACCCACCCTCACCCCCACCCTCACACCCACACCCTCACACCCCCACCCACCCTCACCCCCCCATCATCACCCCCCCACCCCCCCACCACCCCCACCCTCCCTCACACCCCACCCTCACATCCCACACTCACCCCCCCACACTCACCCCCCACCCACCCTCACCCCCCCCACCCCCCCACCACCCCCACCCTCCCTCACACCCCCCACCCCCCCACCACCCCCACCCTCCCTCACACCCCACCCTCACATCCCACACTCACCCCCCCACCCTCACCCCCCCACCCACCCTCACCCCCCCATCCTCACCCCCAACCCCCCCCACCCTCACCCCCCCACCCACACTCTCCCTCCCACCCACCCTCACCCCCCCACCCTCACCCCCCCACCCTCACCCCCCCACCCTCACCCCCCCCACCCTCACCCCCCCACCCTCACCCCCCCACCCTCACCCCCCCACCCTCACCCACCCTCACCCCCCCACCCTCAACCCCCCCCACCCTCACCCCCCCCCACCCTCACCCCCCCCACCCTCACCCCCCCCACCCTCACCCTCACCCCCCCACCCTCACCCTCACCCCCCCCACCCTCACCCTCACCCCCCCCACCCTCACCCTCACCCCCCACCCTCACCCCTCACCCCCCACCCTCAACCCACCACCCTCAACCCACCACCCTCAACCCCCCACCCCCCAAACCCACACCCCCCACTCACCAATGGACCTTCGGGTTCAAACTGTTTCTGTAGTTGGAATGAAGCGTTGATATCGTCAGCTGTGAAGTGAGAAAAACAAGAAATTCATCAGAGAAGCAACAAAACCCCGTCGCTGACGGTCACCCTGGGGAACCCCGTCGCTGACGGTCACCCTGGGGAACCCCGTCGCTAACGGTCACCCTGGGGAACCCCGTCGCTAACGGTCACCCTGGGGAACCCCGTCGCTAACGGTCACCCTGGGAACCCCGTCGCTAACGGTCACCCTGGGGAACCCCGTCGCTGACGGTCACCCTGGGGAACCCCGTCGCTAACGGTCACCCTGGGGAACCCCGTCGCTAACGGTCACCCTGGGGAACCCCGTCGCTAACGGTCACCCTGGGGAACCCCGTCGCTAACGGGCACCCTGGGAACCCCGTCGCTAACGGTCACCTGGGGAGCCCCGTCGCTAACGGTCACCCTGGGGAACCCCGTCGCTAACGGTCACCCTGGGGAACCCCGTCGCTAACGGTCACCCTGGGGGACCCCGTCGCTAACGGTCACCCTGGGAATCCCGTCGCTAACGGTCACCCTGGGGAACCCCGTCCCTAACGGTCACCCTGGGGAACCCCGTCGCTAACGGTCACCCAGGGGAACCCCGTCGCTAACGGTCACCCTGGGGAACCCCGTCGCTAACGGTCACCCTGGGGAACCCCGTCGCTAACGGTCACCCTGGGGAGCCCCGTCGCTAACGGTCACCCTGGGGAACCCCGTCGCTAACGGTCACCCTGGGGAACCCCGTCGCTAACGGTCACCCTGGGGAACCCCGTCGCTAACGGTCACCCTGGGGAACCCCGTCGCTAACGGTCACCCTGGGGAACCCCGTCGCTAACGGTCACCCAGGGGAACCCCGTCGCTAACGGTCACCCTGGGGAACCCCGTCGCTAACGGACACCCAGGGGAACCCCGTCGCTAACGGTCACCGCTAACGGTCACCCTGGGGAGCCCCGTCCCTAACGGTCACCCTGGGGAACCCCGTCGCTAACGGTCACCCTGGGGAACCCCGTCGCTAACGGTCACCCTGGGGAACCCCGTCGCTAACGGACACCCAGGGGAACCCCGTCGCTAACGGTCACCCTGGGGAACCCCGTCGCTAACGGTCACCCTGGGGAGCCCCGTCGGTAACGGTCACCCTGGGGAACCCCGTCGCTAACGGACACCCAGGGGAACCCCGTCGCTAACGGTCACCCTGGGGAACCCCGTCGCTAACGGTCACCCTGGGGAGCCCCGTCGGTAACGGTCACCCTGGGGAGCCCCGTCCCTAACGGTCACCCTGGGGAACCCCGTCGCTAACGGTCACCCTGGGGAACCCCGTCGCTAACGGTCACCCTGGGGAGCCCCGTCGGTAACGGTCACCCTGGGGAGCACCGTCCATAACGGTCACCCTGGGGAACCCCGTCGCTAACGGTCACCCTGGGAACCCCGTCGCTAACGGTCACCCTGGGGAACCCCGTCGCTAACGGTCACCCTGGGGAACCCCGTCGCTAACGGTCACCCTGGGGAGCCCCGTCGCTAACGGTCACCCTGGGGAACCCCGTCGCTAACGGTCACCCTGGGGAACCCCGTCGCTAACGGTCACCCTGGGGAACCCCGTCGCTAACGGTCACCCTGGGGAACCCCGTCGCTAACGGTCACCCTGGGGAACCCCGTCGCTAACGGTCACCCTGGGGAACCCCGTCGCTAACGGTCACCCTGGGGAGCCCCGTCGCTAACGGTCAACCTGGGGAACCCCGTCGCTAACGGTCACCCAGGGGAACCCCGTCGCTAACGGTCACCCTGGGGAACCCCTTCGCTAACGGTCACCCAGGGGAACCCCGTCGCTAACGGTCACCCAGGGGAACCCCGTCGCTAACGGTCACCCAGGGGAACCCCGTCGCTAACGGTCACCCTGGGGAACCCCTTCGCTAACGGTCACCCTGGGGAACCCCGTCGCTAACGGTCACCCTGGGGAACCCCGTCGCTAACGGTCACCCTGGGGAACCCCTTCGCTAACGGTCACCCTGGGGAACCCCGTCGCTAACGGTCACCCTGGGGAACCCCGTCGCTAACGGTCACCCTGGGGAACCCCGTCGCTAACGGTCACCCTGGGGAACCCCGTCGCTAACGGTCACCCTGGGGAACCCCGTCGCTAACGGTCACCCTGGGGAACCCCGTCGCTAACGGTCACCCTGGGGAACCCCGTCGCTAACGGTCGCCCTGGGGAACCCCGTCGCTAACGGTCTCCCTGGGGAACCCCGTCGCTAACGGTCACCCTGGGGAACCCCGTCGCTAACGGTCACCCAGGGGAACCGCGTGGCTAGCGGTAACTGGCAGTGAATGCCCGTCGTTAACGTTCTCTGGGAGGGGGTGGCCATCGCTAATAATAATAATAATCGCTTATTGTCACAAGTAGGCTTCAATGAAGTTACTGTGAAAAGCCCCTAGTCGACACATTCCAGCGCCTGTTCGGGGAGGCCAGTACGGGAATTCAACCCACACTGCTGGCCTTGTTCTGCATTAGAAGCCAGCTGTTTAGCCCACTGAGCTAAACCGGTCACGTGCAGGGAATGCCTGCCACTAACGCCACCTGATGTAGAATAATGAAGATTGACACAAGAATAGATTCAAGAGATAGCAGGAAGAGCAATTTATTTTTCAGTCAGAGTTGAGATTTTCGGAAGTCTGGACTCAGTTTCAGGATTAACTCAGAGATCGTTGCAACATTGAAGAGAAGGTGAGGGTGGAGTTAATGGAAGGAAGGTCACCCAGGACAGGAACTCTATGGAGAGTCGACACTGGCACGGACTGGGGATGTTCAAACTGCAATCCCAGCCCAGCTGATCCCATTCAGTCAGGTACCTGGAACTGCAAAAGGACATTCTGCCCCCCAAACATTCAACTCCATTAATAGAGTTCATGGCTGATCTGGCCCTTAACTCCATTCACTCAACTTTGCTCCACAGCCTTGAACATCCTTTCTAAACAAAAAGTATTGCAATCTCCAGATCTAGACAGAACCCCAGACAGTGTGCATGGAACTGTATCCCAGTGAGAGTCAGTGTGTGTGGAGCTGTATCCCAGTGAGAGTCAGTGTGTGTGGAACTGTATCCCAGTGAGACTCAGTGTGTGTGGAACTGTATCCCAGTGAGAGTCAGTGTGTGTGGGACAGTATCCCAGTGAGAGTCAGTGTGTGTGGAACTGTATCCCAGTGAGAGTCAGTGTGTGTGGAACTGTATCCCAGTGAGAGTCAGTGTGTGTGAAACTGTATCCCAGTGAGAGTCAGTGTGTGTGGAACTGTATCCCAGTGAGAGTCAGTGTGTGTGGAACTGTATCCCAGTGAGAGTCAGTGTGTGTGGAACTGTATCCCAGTGAGAGTCAGTGTGTGTGGAACTGTATCCCAGTGAGAGTCAGTGTGTGTGGAACTGTATCCCAGTGAGAGTCAGTGTGTGTGGAACTGTATCTCAGTGAGAGTCAGTGTGTGTGGTCAGTCTGTGTGGAACTGTACCCCAGTGAGAGTCAGTGTGTGTGGAACTGTATCCCAGTGAGAGTCAGTGTGTGTGGAACTGTATCCCAGTGAGAGTCAGTGTGTGTGGAACTGTATCCCAGTGAGAGTCAGTGTGTGTGGAACTGTATCCCAGTGAGAGTCAGTGTTTGTGAAACTGTATCCCAGTGAGAGTCAGTGTGTGTGGAACTGTACCCCAGTGAGAGTCAGTGTGTGTGGGACTGTATCCCAGTGAGAGTTACAGTGTGAGGAACTGTCCCCCAGTGAGAGTCAGTGTGTGTGGAACTGTACCCCAGTGAGAGTCAGTGTGTGTGGAACTGTACCCCAGTGAGAGTCAGTGTGTGTGGAACTGTACCCCAGTGAGAGTCAGTTTGTGTGGAACTGTATCCCAGTGAGAGTCAGTGTGTGTGAAACTGTATCCCAGTGAGAGTCAGTGTGTGTGGAACTGTATCCCAGTGAGAGTCAGTGTGTGTCGAACTGTATCCCAGTGAGAGTCAGTGTGTGTGGAACTGTATCCCAGTGAGAGTCAGTGTGTGTGGAACTGTATCCCAGTGAGAGTCAGTGTGTGTGGAACTGTATCTCAGTGAGAGTCAGTGTGTGTGGTCAGTCTGTGTGGAACTGTACCCCAGTGAGAGTCAGTGTGTGTGGAACTGTATCCCAGTGAGAGTCAGTGTGTGTGGAACTGTATCCCAGTGAGAGTCAGTGTGTGTGGAACTGTATCCCAGTGAGAGTCAGTGTGTGTGGGACTGTATCCCAGTGAGAGTCAGTGTGTGTGGAACTGTATCCCAGTGAGAGTCAGTGTGTGTGGAACTGTATCCCAGTGAGAGTCAGTGTGTGTGGAACTGTATCCCAGTGAGAGTCAGTGTGTGTGGAACTGTACCCCAGTGAGAGTCAGTGTGTGTGGGACTGTATCCCAGTGAGAGTTACTGTGTGAGGAACTGTCCCCCAGTGAGAGTCAGTGTGTGTGGAACTGTACCCCAGTGAGAGTCAGTGTGAATGGAACTGTACCCCAGTGAGAGTCAGTGTGTGTGGAACTGTACCCCAGTGAGAGTCAGTGTGTGTGGAACTGTACCCCAGTGAGAGTCAGTGTGTGTGGGACAGTATCCCAGTGAGAGTTACTGTGTGAGGAACTGTCCCCCAGTGAGAGTCAGTGTGTGTGGAACTGTACTCCAGTGTGAGTCAGTGTGTGTGGAACTGTACCCCAGTGAGAGTGTGTGGAACTGTCCCCCAGTGGGAGTCAGTGTGTCCGGAACTGTAGCTCAGTGAGAGCCAGTGTGTGTGGAACTGTACCCCAGTGAGAGTCAGTGTGTGTGGAACTGTACTCCAGTGAGAGTCAGTGTGTGTGGAACTGTACCCCAGTGAGAGTCAGTGTGTGTGGAACTGTATCCCAGTGAGAGTCAGTGTGTGTGGAACTGTATCCCAGTGGGAGTCAGTGTGTGTGGAACTGTACCCCAGTGAGAGTCAGTGTGTGTGGAACTGTATCCCAGTGAGAGTCAGTGTGTGTGGAACTGTACCCCAGTGAGAGTGTGTGGAACTGTCCCCCAGTGGGAGTCAGTGTGTGCGGAACTGTAGCTCAGTGAGAGCCAGTGTGTGTGGAACTGTACCCCAGTGAGAGTCAGTGTGTGTGGAACTGTACTCCAGTGAGAGTCAGTGTGTGTGGAACTGTACCCCAGTGAGAGTCAGTGTGTGTGGAACTGTATCCCAGTGAGAGTCAGTGTGTGTGGAACTGTATCCCAGTGGGAGTCAGTGTGTGTGGAACTGTACCCCAGTGAGAGTCAGTGTGTGTGGAACTGTATCCCAGTGAGAGTCAGTGTGTGTGGAACTGTATCCCATTGAGAGTCAGTGTGTGTGGAACTGTACCCCAGTGAGAGTCAGTGTGTGTGGGACTGTGTCTCAGTGAGAGTCAGTGTGTGTGGAACTGTATCCCAGTGAGAGTCAGTGTGTGTGGGACTGTATCCCAGTGAGAGTCAGTGTGTGTGGGACTGTGTCCCAGTGAGAGTCAGTGTGTGTGGAACTGTACCCCAGTGAGAGTCAGTGTGTGTGGAACTGTACCCCAGTGACAGTCAGTGTGTGTGGAACTGTATCACAGTGAGAGTCAGTATGTGTGGAACTGTATCCCAGTGAGAGTCGGTGTGTGTGGGACTGTGTCTCAGTGAGAGTCAGTGTGTGTGGAACTGTATCCCAGTGAGAGTCAGTGTGTGTGGGACTGTGTCTCAGTGAGAGTCAGTGTGTGTGGGACCCGTACCCCCGTGAGAGTCAGTGTGTGTGGAACTGTATCCCAGTGAGAGTCAGTGTGTGTGGAACTGTATCCCAGTGAGAGTCAGTGTGTGTGGAACTGTACCCCAGTGAGAGTCAGTGTGTGTGGGACTGTGTCCCAGTGGGAGTCAGTGTGTGCGGAACTGTACCCCAGTGAGAGTCAGTGTGTGTGGAACTGTGTCCCAGTGAGAGTCAGTGTGTGTGGAACTGTACCCCAGTGAGAGTCAGTGTGTGTGGAACTGTATCCCAGTGAGAGTCAGTGTGTGTGGTACTGTATCCCAGTGGGAGTCAGTGTGTGTGGAACTGTACCCCAGTGAGAGTCATTGTGTGTGGAACTGTTCCCAGTGAGGGTCAGTGTGTGTGAAACTGTATCCCAGTGGGAGTCAGTGTGTGTGGAACTGTATCCCAGTGGGAGTCAGTGTGTGTGGAACTGTACCCCAGTGAGAGTCAGTGTGTGTGGAACTGTTCCCAGTGAGAGTCAATGTGTGTGGAACTGTACCCCAGTGAGAGTCAGTGTGTGTGGAACTGTACTCCAGTGAGAGTCAGTGTGTGTGGAACTGTTTCCCAGTGAGAGTCAGTGTGTGTGGAACTGTATCCCAGTAAAAGTCAGTGTGTGTGGAACTGTATCCCAGTGAGAGTCAGTGTGTGTGGAACTGTATCCCAGTGAGAGTCAGTGTGTGTGGAACTGTATCCCAGTGAGAGTCAGTGTGTGTGGTACTGTATCCCAGTGAGAGTCATTGTGTGTGGAACTGTTCCCAGTGAGGGTCAGTGTGTGTGAAACTGTATCCCAATGGGAGTCAGTGTGTGTGGAACTGTTCCCAGTGAGAGTCAGTGTGTGTGGAACTGTACTCCAGTGAGAGTCAGTGTGTGTGGAACTGTATCCCAGTGAGAGTCAGTGTGTGTGGAACTGTATCCCAGTGAGAGTCAGTGTGTGTGGAACTGTATCCCAGTGAGAGTCAGTGTGTGTGAAACTGTATCCCAGTGAGAGTCAGTGTGTGTGGAACTGTATCCCAGTGAGAGTCAGTGTGTGTGGAACTGTATCCCAGTGAGAGTCAGTGTGTGTGGAACTGTATCCCAGTGAGAGTCAGTGTGTGTGGAACTGTATCCCAGTGAGAGTCAGTGTGTGTGGAACTGTATCCCAGTGAGAGTCAGTGTGTGGGGAACTGTATCTCAGTGAGAGTCAGTGTGTGTGGTCAGTCTGTGTGGAACTGTACCCCAGTGAGAGTCAGTGTGTGTGGAACTGTATCCCAGTGAGAGTCAGTGTGTGTGGAACTGTATCCCAGTGAGAGTCAGTGTGTGTGGAACTGTATCCCAGTGAGAGTCAGTGTGTGTGGAACTGTATCCCAGTGAGAGTCAGTGTTTGTGAAACTGTATCCCAGTGAGAGTCAGTGTGTGTGGAACTGTACCCCAGTGAGAGTCAGTGTGTGTGGGACTGTATCCCAGTGAGAGTTACAGTGTGAGGAACTGTCCCCCAGTGAGAGTCAGTGTGTGTGGAACTGTACCCCAGTGAGAGTCAGTGTGTGTGGAACTGTACCCCAGTGAGAGTCAGTGTGTGTGGAACTGTACCCCAGTGAGAGTCAGTTTGTGTGGAACTGTATCCCAGTGAGAGTCAGTGTGTGTGAAACTGTATCCCAGTGAGAGTCAGTGTGTGTGGAACTGTATCCCAGTGAGAGTCAGTGTGTGTCGAACTGTATCCCAGTGAGAGTCAGTGTGTGTGGAACTGTATCCCAGTGAGAGTCAGTGTGTGTGGAACTGTATCCCAGTGAGAGTCAGTGTGTGTGGAACTGTATCTCAGTGAGAGTCAGTGTGTGTGGTCAGTCTGTGTGGAACTGTACCCCAGTGAGAGTCAGTGTGTGTGGAACTGTATCCCAGTGAGAGTCAGTGTGTGTGGAACTGTATCCCAGTGAGAGTCAGTGTGTGTGGAACTGTATCCCAGTGAGAGTCAGTGTGTGTGGGACTGTATCCCAGTGAGAGTCAGTGTGTGTGGAACTGTATCCCAGTGAGAGTCAGTGTGTGTGGAACTGTATCCCAGTGAGAGTCAGTGTGTGTGGAACTGTATCCCAGTGAGAGTCAGTGTGTGTGGAACTGTACCCCAGTGAGAGTCAGTGTGTGTGGGACTGTATCCCAGTGAGAGTTACTGTGTGAGGAACTGTCCCCCAGTGAGAGTCAGTGTGTGTGGAACTGTACCCCAGTGAGAGTCAGTGTGAATGGAACTGTACCCCAGTGAGAGTCAGTGTGTGTGGAACTGTACCCCAGTGAGAGTCAGTGTGTGTGGAACTGTACCCCAGTGAGAGTCAGTGTGTGTGGGACAGTATCCCAGTGAGAGTTACTGTGTGAGGAACTGTCCCCCAGTGAGAGTCAGTGTGTGTGGAACTGTACTCCAGTGTGAGTCAGTGTGTGTGGAACTGTACCCCAGTGAGAGTGTGTGGAACTGTCCCCCAGTGGGAGTCAGTGTGTCCGGAACTGTAGCTCAGTGAGAGCCAGTGTGTGTGGAACTGTACCCCAGTGAGAGTCAGTGTGTGTGGAACTGTACTCCAGTGAGAGTCAGTGTGTGTGGAACTGTACCCCAGTGAGAGTCAGTGTGTGTGGAACTGTATCCCAGTGAGAGTCAGTGTGTGTGGAACTGTATCCCAGTGGGAGTCAGTGTGTGTGGAACTGTACCCCAGTGAGAGTCAGTGTGTGTGGAACTGTATCCCAGTGAGAGTCAGTGTGTGTGGAACTGTACCCCAGTGAGAGTGTGTGGAACTGTCCCCCAGTGGGAGTCAGTGTGTGCGGAACTGTAGCTCAGTGAGAGCCAGTGTGTGTGGAACTGTACCCCAGTGAGAGTCAGTGTGTGTGGAACTGTACTCCAGTGAGAGTCAGTGTGTGTGGAACTGTACCCCAGTGAGAGTCAGTGTGTGTGGAACTGTATCCCAGTGAGAGTCAGTGTGTGTGGAACTGTATCCCAGTGGGAGTCAGTGTGTGTGGAACTGTACCCCAGTGAGAGTCAGTGTGTGTGGAACTGTATCCCAGTGAGAGTCAGTGTGTGTGGAACTGTATCCCATTGAGAGTCAGTGTGTGTGGAACTGTACCCCAGTGAGAGTCAGTGTGTGTGGGACTGTGTCTCAGTGAGAGTCAGTGTGTGTGGAACTGTATCCCAGTGAGAGTCAGTGTGTGTGGGACTGTATCCCAGTGAGAGTCAGTGTGTGTGGGACTGTGTCCCAGTGAGAGTCAGTGTGTGTGGAACTGTACCCCAGTGAGAGTCAGTGTGTGTGGAACTGTACCCCAGTGACAGTCAGTGTGTGTGGAACTGTATCACAGTGAGAGTCAGTATGTGTGGAACTGTATCCCAGTGAGAGTCGGTGTGTGTGGGACTGTGTCTCAGTGAGAGTCAGTGTGTGTGGAACTGTATCCCAGTGAGAGTCAGTGTGTGTGGGACTGTGTCTCAGTGAGAGTCAGTGTGTGTGGGACCCGTACCCCCGTGAGAGTCAGTGTGTGTGGAACTGTATCCCAGTGAGAGTCAGTGTGTGTGGAACTGTATCCCAGTGAGAGTCAGTGTGTGTGGAACTGTACCCCAGTGAGAGTCAGTGTGTGTGGGACTGTGTCCCAGTGGGAGTCAGTGTGTGCGGAACTGTACCCCAGTGAGAGTCAGTGTGTGTGGAACTGTGTCCCAGTGAGAGTCAGTGTGTGTGGAACTGTACCCCAGTGAGAGTCAGTGTGTGTGGAACTGTATCCCAGTGAGAGTCAGTGTGTGTGGTACTGTATCCCAGTGGGAGTCAGTGTGTGTGGAACTGTACCCCAGTGAGAGTCATTGTGTGTGGAACTGTTCCCAGTGAGGGTCAGTGTGTGTGAAACTGTATCCCAGTGGGAGTCAGTGTGTGTGGAACTGTATCCCAGTGGGAGTCAGTGTGTGTGGAACTGTACCCCAGTGAGAGTCAGTGTGTGTGGAACTGTTCCCAGTGAGAGTCAATGTGTGTGGAACTGTACCCCAGTGAGAGTCAGTGTGTGTGGAACTGTACTCCAGTGAGAGTCAGTGTGTGTGGAACTGTTTCCCAGTGAGAGTCAGTGTGTGTGGAACTGTATCCCAGTAAAAGTCAGTGTGTGTGGAACTGTATCCCAGTGAGAGTCAGTGTGTGTGGAACTGTATCCCAGTGAGAGTCAGTGTGTGTGGAACTGTATCCCAGTGAGAGTCAGTGTGTGTGGTACTGTATCCCAGTGAGAGTCATTGTGTGTGGAACTGTTCCCAGTGAGGGTCAGTGTGTGTGAAACTGTATCCCAATGGGAGTCAGTGTGTGTGGAACTGTTCCCAGTGAGAGTCAGTGTGTGTGGAACTGTACTCCAGTGAGAGTCAGTGTGTGTGGAACTGTATCCCAGTGAGAGTCAGTGTGTGTGGAACTGTATCCCAGTGAGAGTCAGTGTGTGTGGAACTGTATCCCAGTGAGAGTCAGTGTGTGTGGGACTGTGTCCCAGTGGGAGTCAGTGTGTGTGGAACTGTATCCCAGTGGGAGTCAGTGTGTGTGGAACTGTACCCCAGTGAGAGTCAGTGTGTGTGGGACCCGTACCCCAGTGAGAGTCAGTGTGTGTGGGACTGTGTCCCAGTGGGAGTCAGTGTGTGTGGAACTGTATCCCAGTGAGAGTCAGTGTGTGTGGGACTGTATCCCAGTGGGAGTCAGTGTGTGTGGAACTGTACCCCAGTGAGAGTCAGTGTGTGTGGAACTGTACCCCAGTGAGAGTCAGTGTGTGTGGAACTGTATCCCAGTGGGAGTCAGTGTGTGTGGAACTGTATCCCAGTGAGAGTCAGTGTGTGTGGAACTGTATCCCAGTGAGAGTCAGTGTGTGTGGAACTGTATCCCAGTGAGAGTCTGTGTGTGTGGAATTGTATCCCAGTGAGAGTCAGTGTATGTGGAACTGTACCCCAGTGAGAGTCAGTGTGTGTGGAACTGTATCCCAGTGAGAGTCAGTGTATGTGGAACTGTATCCCAGTGAGAGTCAGTGTGTGTGGAACTGTATCCCAGTGGGAGTCAGTGTGTGTGGAACTGTATCCCAGTGAGAGTCAGTGTGTGGAACTGTATCCCAGTGAGAGTCAGTGTGTGGAACTGTATCCCAGTGGGAGTCAGTGTGTGTGGAACTGTATCCCAGTGAGAGTCAGTGTGTGGAACTGTATCCCAGTGAAAGTCAGTGTGTGTGGAACTGTATCCCAGTGGGAGTCAGTGTGTGGGACTGTGTCCCAGTGAGAGTCAGTGTTTGTGGAACTGGATCCCAGTGAGAGTCAGTGTGTGTGGAACTGTATCCCAGTGAGAGTCAGTGTGTGTGGAACTGTATCCCAGTGAGAGTCAGTGTGTGTGGAACTGTGTCCCAGTGAGAGTCAGTGTGTGTGGAACTGTATCCCAGTGGGAGTCAGTGTGTGTGGAACTGTATCCCAGTGAGAGTCAGTGTGTGGAACTGTATCCCAGTGAGAGTCAGTGTGTGTGGAACTGTATCCCAGTGAGAGTCAGTGTGTGTGGAACTGTATCCCAGTGAGAGTCAGTGTGTGGAACTGTATCCCAGTGGGAGTCAGTGTGTGTGGAACTGTATCCCAGTGAGAGTCAGTGTGTGGAACTGTATCCCAGTGAGAGTCAGTGTGTGGAACTGTATCCCAGTGGGAGTCAGTGTGTGTGGAACTGTATCCCAGTGAGAGTCAGTGTGTGGAACTGTATCCCAGTGAAAGTCAGTGTGTGTGGAACTGTATCCCAGTGGGAGTCAGTGTGTGGGACTGTGTCCCAGTGAGAGTCAGTGTTTGTGGAACTGGATCCCAGTGAGAGTCAGTGTGTGTGGAACTGTAACCCAGTGAGAGTCAGTGTGTGTGGAACTGTATCCCAGTGAGAGTCAGTGTGTGTGGAACTGTATCCCAGTGAGAGTCAGTGTGTGTGGGACTGTGTCCCAGTGAGAGTCAGTGTGTGTGGGACTGTGTCCCAGTGAGAGTCAGTGTGTGTGGAACTGTATCCCAGTGAGAGTCAGTGTGTGTGGAACTGTATCCCAGTGAGAGTCAGTGTGTGTGGAACTGTATCCCAGTGAGAGTCAGTGTGTGGAACTGTATCCCAGTGAGAGTCTGTGTGTGTGGAACTGTATCCCAGTGAGAGTCAGTGTGTGTGGAACTGTATCCCAGTGAGAGTCAGTGTGTGTGGAACAGTATCCCAGTGAGAGTCAGTGTGTGTGGAACTGTATCCCAGTGAGAGTCAGTGTGTGTGGAACTGTATCCCAGTGAGAGTCAGTGTGTGTGGAACAGTATCCCAGTGAGAGTCAGTGTGTGTGGAACTGTATCCCAGTGAGAGTCAGTGTGTGTGGAACTGTATCCCAGTGAGAGTCAGTGTGTGTGGAACTGTATCCCAGTGAGAGTCAGTGTGTGTGGGACTGTATCCCAGTGAGAGTCAGTGTGTGTGGAACTGTGTCCCAGTGAGAGTCAGTGTGTGTGGAACTGTATCCCAGTGAGAGTCAGTGTGTGTGGGACTGTGTCCCAGTGAGAGTCAGTGTGTGTGGAACTGTATCCCAGTGAGAGTCAGTGTGTGTGGGACTGTGTCCCAGTGAGAGTCAGTGTGTGTGGAACTGTATCCCAGTGAGAGTCAGTGTGTGTGGAACTGTATCCCAGTGAGAGTCAGTGTGTGTGGAACTGTATCCCAGTGAGAGTCAGTGTGTGTGGAACTGTATCCCAGTGAGAGTCAGTGTGTGTGGGACTGTGTCCCAGTGAGAGTCAGTGTGTGTGGAACTGTATCCCAGTGAGAGTCAGTGAGTCTGGAACTGTACCCCAGTGAGAGTCAGTGTGTGTGGAACTGTATCCCAGTGAGAGTCAGTGTGTGTCGAACTGTATCCCAGTGAGAGTCAGTGTGTGTGGAACTGTATCCCAGTGAGAGTCAGTGTGTGTGGAACTGTATCCCAGTGAGAGTCAGTGTGTGTGGAACTGTATCCCAGTGAGAGTCAGTGTGTGTGGAACTGTATCCCAGTGAGAGTCTGTGTGTGTGGAATTGTATCCCAGTGAGAGTCAGTGTATGTGGAACTGTATCCCAGTGAGAGTCAGTGTGTGTGGAACTGTATCCCAGTGAGAGTCAGTGTATGTGGAACTGTATCCCAGTGAGAGTCAGTGTGTGTGGAACTGTATCCCAGTGGGAGTCAGTGTGTGTGGAACTGTATCCCAGTGAGAGTCAGTGTGTGGAACTGTATCCCAGTGAGAGTCAGTGTGTGGAACTGTATCCCAGTGGGAGTCAGTGTGTGTGGAACTGTATCCCAGTGAGAGTCAGTGTGTGGAACTGTATCCCAGTGAAAGTCAGTGTGTGTGGAACTGTATCCCAGTGGGAGTCAGTGTGTGGGACTGTGTCCCAGTGAGAGTCAGTGTTTGTGGAACTGGATCCCAGTGAGAGTCAGTGTGTGTGGAACTGTATCCCAGTGAGAGTCAGTGTGTGTGGAACTGTATCCCAGTGAGAGTCAGTGTGTGGAACTGTATCCCAGTGGGAGTCAGTGTGTGTGGAACTGTATCCCAGTGAGAGTCAGTGTGTGGAACTGTATCCCAGTGAGAGTCAGTGTGTGGAACTGTATCCCAGTGGGAGTCAGTGTGTGTGGAACTGTATCCCAGTGAGAGTCAGTGTGTGGAACTGTATCCCAGTGAAAGTCAGTGTGTGTGGAACTGTATCCCAGTGAGAGTCAGTGTGTGTGTGGGACTGTGTCCCAGTGAGAGTCAGTGTGTGTGGGAACTGTATCCCAGTGAGAGTCAGTGTGTGTGGAACTGTATCCCAGTGAGAGTCAGTGTGTGTGGAACTGTATCCCAGTGAGAGTCAGTGTGTGTGGAACTGTATCCCAGTGAGAGTCAGTGTGTGTGGAACTGTATCCCAGTGAGAGTCAGTGTGTGTGGAACTGTATCCCAGTGAGAGTCAGTGTGTGTGTGGAGCTGTATCCCAGTGAGAGTCAGTGTGTGTGGAACTGTATCCCAGTGAGAGTCAGTGTGTGTGGGACTGTGTCCCAGTGAGAGTCAGTGTCTGTGGGACTGTGTCCCCAGTGAGAGTCAGTGTCTGTGGGACTGTGTCCCAGTGAGAGTCAGTGTGTGTGGGACTGTGTCCAGTGAGAGTCAGTGTCTGTGGGACTGTGTCCCAGTGAGAGTCAGTGTGTGTGGAACTGTATCCCAGTGAGAGTCAGTGTGTGTGGAACTGTATCCCAGTGAGAGTCAGTGTGTGTGGGACTGTATCCCAGTGTGAGTCAGTGTGTGTGGAACTGTTGTCCCAGTGAGAGTCAGTGTGTGTGGAACTGTGTCCCAGTGTGAGTCAGTGTGTGTGGAACTGTATCCCAGTGAGAGTCAGTGTGTGTGGAACTGTGTCCCAGATGAGAGTCAGTGTGTGTGGAACTGTATCCCAGTTAGAGTCAGTGTGTGTGGAACTGTACCCCAGTGAGAGTCCGTGTGTGTGGAACTGTATCCCAGTGAGAGTCCGTGTGTGTGGAACTGTATCCCAGTGAGAGTCCGTGTGTGTGGAACTGTATCCCAGTGAGAGTCAGTGTGTGTGGAACTGTATCCCAGTGAGAGTTCCGTGTGTGTGGGACTGTATCCCAGTGAGAGTTAGTGTGTGTGGGACTGTATCCCAGTGAGAGTCAGTGTGTGTGGGACTGTATCCCAGTGAGAGTCCGTGTGTGTGGGGACTGTATCCCAGTGAGAGTCAGTGTGTGGAACTGTATCCCAGTGAGAGTCAGGTGTGTGTGGGACTGTATCCCAGTGAGAGTCCGTGTGTGTGGGACTGTGTCCCAGTGAGAGTCCGTGTGTGTGGAACTGTATCCCAGTGAGAGTCAGTGTGTGTTGAACTGTATCCCAGTGAGAGTCCGAGTGTGTGTGGGACTGTGTCCCAGTGAGAGTCAGTGTGTGTGGAACTGTACCCCAGTGAGAGTCAGTGTGTGTGGAACTGTATCCCCAGTGAGAGTCAGGTGTGTGTGGAACTGTATCCCAGTGAGAGTCCGTGTGTGTGGGACTGTGTCCCAGTGAGAGTCCGTGTGTGTGGAACTGTATCCCAGTGAGAGTCAGTGTGTGTGGAACTGTATCCCAGTGAGAGTCCGTGTGTGTGTGGACTGTGTCCCAGTGAGAGTCAGTGTGTGTGGAACTGTACCCCAGTGAGAGTCAGTGTGTGTGGAACTGTATCCCAGTGAGAGTCAGTGTGTGTGGAACTGTATCCCAGTGAGAGTCAGTGTGTGTGGAACTGTATCCCAGTGAGAGTCAGTGTGTGTGGAACTGTATCCCAGTGAGAGTCAGTGTGTGTGGAACTGTATCCCAGTGAGAGTCCGTGTGTGTGGGACTGTGTCCCAGTGAGAGTCAGTGTTGTGTGGAACTGTACCCCAGTGAGAGTCAGTGTGTGTGGAACTGTATCCCAGTGAGAGTCAGTGTGTGTGGAACTGTATCCCAGTGAGAGTCAGTGTGTGTGGAACTGTATCCCAGTGAGAGTCAGTGTGTGTGGAACTGTACCCCAGTGAGATTCAGTGTGTGGAACCCGTACCCCAGTGAGAGTCAGTGTGTGTGGAACTGTATCCCAGTGAGAGTCCGTGTGTGTGGGACTGTGTCCCAGTGAGAGTAGTGTGTGTGGAACTGTACCCCAGTGAGAGTCAGTGTGTGTGGAACTGTATCCCAGTGAGAGTCAGTGTGTGTGGAACTGTACCCCAGTGAGAGTCAGTGTGTGTGGAACTGTATCCCAGTGAGAGTCAGTGTGTGTGGAACTGTATCCCAGTGAGAGTCAGTGTGTGTGGAACTGTATCCAGTGAGAGTCAGTGTGTGTGGAACTGTATCCCAGTGAGAGTCAGTGTGTGTGGAACTGTACCCCAGTGAGAGTCAGTGTGTGTGGAACTGTATCCCAGGTGAGAGTCAGTGTGTGTGGAACCCGTACCCCAGTGAGAGTCAGTGTGTGTGGAACTGTATCCCAGTGAGAGTCAGTGTGTGTGGAACTGTACCCCAGTGAGAGTCAGTGTGTGTGGAACTGTATCCCAGTGAGAGTCAGTGTGTGTGGAACTGTATCCCAGTGAGAGTCAGTGTGTGTGGAACTGTATCCCAGTGAGAGTCAGTGTGTGTTGGAACTGTATCCCAGTGAGAGTCAGTGTGTGTGGAACTGTATCCCAGTGAGAGTCCGTGTGTGTTGGGACTGTGTCCCAGTGAGAGTCCGTGTGTGTGGGGACTGTGTCCCAGTGAGAGTCAGTGTGTGTGGAACTGTACCCCAGTGAGAGTCAGTGTGTGTGGGAACTGTATCCCAGTGGAGAGTCAGTGTGTGTGGAACTGTATCCCAGTGAGAGTCAGTGTGTGTGGAACTGTATCCAGTGAGAGTCAGTGTGTGTGGAACTGTACCCCAGTGAGATTCAGTGTGTGGGGAACCCGTACCCCAGTGAGAGTCAGTGTGTGTGGAACTGTATCCCAGTGAGAGTCCGTGTGTGTGGGACTGTGTCCCAGTGAGAGTCAGTGTGTGTGGAACTGTACCCCAGTGAGAGTCAGAGTGTGTGTGGAACTGTATCCCAGTGAGAGTCAGTGTGTGTGGAACTGTACCCCAGTGAGAGTCAGTGTGTGTGGAACTGTATCCCAGTGAGAGTCAGTGTGTGTGGAACTGTATCCCAGTGAGAGTCAGTGTGTGTGGAACTGTATCCCAGTGAGAGTCAGTGTGTGTGGAACTGTACCCCAGTGAGAGTCAGTGTGTGTGGAACTGTATCCCAGTGAGAGTCAGTGTGTGTGGGAACCCGTACCCCAGTGAGAGTCAGTGTGTGTGGGACTGTGTCCCAGTGGAGTGTGAAAAGGTTGAAGCTTACTGGTTCCGAAGTCGATCGTTGCGTAGAGGCCCTGCAATGTGCCACAGTTCAGCTCCTGCACTTGGTTCCCATCTGTCGTGAAGAGCAACACGTCCTCACCCAGGAATATACGCCATCACCTCACGCAGGTGTCTCAGGTAGATATAATCACAGGTAAAATAGCTGCCATACTCATTCTCCACCTGTGGAAGGAGCAAGGACAACCTGGGTCAGTCAGAATGCAACAGAGGCAGAGAGTCCCGGCTGGGGTTGGGAGGGTGGGGGGGGGAAAGTGAATGATGGGGGGGGGGTGGGGGGGGGGGGGGGTGAGGTGAATGGGGGGGGGGGGTGAATGGGGTGTGGTGGTGTGAATGGGGGGGGGGTGGTGAATGGGGGGGGGGTGAAATGGGGGGGGGGTGAAATGGGGGGGTGGGTGAATGGGGGAGGGTGGGTGAATGGGGGGGGGGTGAATGGGGGGGGTAAATTGGGGGGGTG